>NW_020272220.1:482196-605908 GCF_003268045.1 Sipha flava
TCTAATTAAAAGCTGCAAAAACGCTTCTGCAAAGAAAACGTTTCAATAACAATTAAGATTATAAATTATGTGAAACATTAACAAAATAAAACAATTGGTGAAAATAATTTGAGATTCTGACCGGAGAAATATGATCGATTTAGTTAATATGAATTAAAAAAAAATGTTTTTGGTGTGATAACAGCACAATATTGGAAATTACAAATAGCATTTTAAAATGATTCAAATACAATTTTTTTGTTAATTTCGAGGTCACTGAAAATTTCTAATAAAAAAAATTACACCTTTTATGCTTAGTTTTCAGTATTACACATTGTAAATACAATGTATCTCGCTATGGACAAATAATATAAAATAATATAATTCATTAAATAATTAATATCATACTAAAAACTATATTTGTATAATAAAATACAACAGAATAGATAGAAAAAGACTAGCTTTGTTATAAAATTATATATAATATCGTGTAACTAACTTTATATAATATATAATAAATTGAATTATTTAATAACAGTAAGCCAATATTATAAATTCAATTTCTATAATATTTAATAAATAATATTATTTACAAAGCCAATGTCATAATCTTATATTGCGTTACCTATTATTAAAGAATTCGTGTTCGTAGGCGGCAGTTATATAGTCAAATGCCTGGAGACAAAATTTAGAACTACAAACAATAATACAAAATATGTAAATATAATACGCTGTAATTCACTAAGCACAATATAAATTGCGATACTTCTATCCGATTAATTGAGGTCGAAGCTTAAACCATTTATGACTTACAGCTATAATTATGTTTCATAAACGCTTGGGGGGTAATACCAATATCAGAACAAACCAATCAAAGTACTAAATGATTAATTGAATATCAAACAAAATATTATACATAAATAACGAAATGGAATTTTCATTAAAACAAAAACCGTTAAAAAATTTAAAATTACTAAAAAAAGAAAGTAAGTATAAATAAATGAAAAACGGAACAGGATATAGTACAATAACACGATAATTGTCTGTACCCTTGACACAAGTATGACCCGGCAAAATGAACCGGTTTTTTACTCACGACTATTACTACTCTATCTGGATATTTTTTTTTTCCGTCAGTCTTTATCTTCTTTTATTACTATGCCTATTGTCTTTTTCGGTTTTTTTTTTATGTTCTTAATATGTTTACAATGCGACCCACTAAAAATAAAAACAAAATATACGTTTTACTTTCTCTTATGCATTGCTAAAATTTAAGAAGGGTCGTAAGTCAAAAATGAAATTTTCTTATCCATGAATACATAAAAAAAAAATCCAAATTTAAATTTTAAATATTTTTTAAAACTGCCCAACACAAAAATGAAAGGAATAATTATTAATCGTACAATGAATTCACTAACCAAGTAAAGAAAAAAATTAATACATTATACAGAAATTGGATAAACAACAAGAGTCAGTCTAAATACAAAACAAACCATCGTAGTTCGTGAAATTGATCAGAGGAAAGTGTACGAACCTATAAACGAAATTATACATTTTAAGTATATAAGTTATAATATATTATGTATGAACCAAAATAAATATTCAAACGGCGATATTTAAATTTTTTAATTCATACTAATGAGTATCATTATAGTTTGTATTTGTGTTTCATTATTAATTGTCAAACCTAAATTAAATGTAGATAATAATGATAAATAAATAATTTATTTAAAAAAAATTACAATTTAAACTTCTTAAAACTACAATTTTAATAACATTTAAAGTATTTTAAGCGTCTAAAATTTAAAAAAGGTTTTTCAGTTTTATTTATATACATCACTGAGATTTAATTTTATATAAATATAATAATGAAAGAGTAGTAAAATATAATATAAATAAGCTTGGTAAACGGAATTCGTTCTTACACTTTAATATTTATTTGGCATATACAATACACATGTTGCAATACAAAACAGTAACAATGCCGAATTAAATTTACTACCGATGTATATAATGATATAAGACTACGTGATGATATTTGAGGTCCCCGTAGCAGCTGATATGTAACAATAACGTAGCTCACAACACTGTATTCGATTATTTACTGTACACTTGTGTTTAGAAGGTTCAAGTCAATAAGAATTCACATTTTTCAACTGTGCAGAGGTCCAAAATTCCAATAAACCCTGCACATGTGTACAATAAAAAGTTTATTGAACACGTGCATTGGGGATACAGCACAAACAACGCAGCTGAAGATCATTATCAAAAAAGGTACCAATTTCATAAGAAAATATTGTGTATGGATTAAAATATAACATGCTGAATCAGTGCATTAAAAGTAGCATATTTTATTATAATTTTTACTTTAAATTATGATCTGCAGTTTAATATATGTATACACATATTCTGGCTACATATTCACTGGGTATTTTACATTAATACAAAACAAAACTATTAGTTTTCGGTAAAAAAAAGTACCAACCTTTTCATAATTAGAGCATATAATATATGCTATGTATAATGAATATTATACATTACATATAATAAATAACGTGCGATTTAAACATTTTTTAATAGAAAATAAAATAATGTTAAGAGTTGATTTATTTTTAATGTTAAGACAAAATGATCAAATAAAAAAATGGTTTAAATTTATACTTAAGGTGGACATTATATAAATAGTAAGTACATAAATTTAAGTAATGAGTAGGGAACGGATTTATATGTAAATACATATTTTTATTAAAACGAGATATTTAAAATTTGATAAGAAATGTTCATGATTTAAATCATTCCTATTAATATGATGCTACTTTTATTTTACATATTTTTACATATTTTGGTATAATTACATATTTTTACATATTTCACTAATTTGTAAATATTTTTAAACATATTTTATTATTTCATCATTCATACGTCTTCTTCGTACAAAAATACAAGAAATTATTTCAAATTTAGATCCAGAACTTCTATCGCTATTAGAAAAGCTCAAAATATTATGCAAAATGAAACATTGAAAACTCATTTAATTTTCATCTCAGTGAATTTTAGTTTTATTGCACATACATTTACAAAATAAGAAACAAAAATATGTCCTTGAATAAAAGTATGCAAATTGTCGAATCAACGATTGCAAAATGAAAACTCGTAAACGGACCAATAGGCGAAGTTGTAAAAAAGAAAATTCATGTTGTTACAGAAAAAAATTTCAGGCCATATTGATTATAAATCAATCAATGACATAGAGTGGCAGACACCCTTCTAAAATTTTGGAATTATCGCCTTCTAATATTATGCCCTTCAAATATGCTTAAATCAACCGATGTAGGTTGATGTGGAATGATCATTTAGCCGTTTTAAAAATATTTTCAGATCTAATAGGCGATATTTAATATTTAATAATTTAAAATTGTAATAATTCAATGCAACAAATAATTTTGATAGTTTAATAATTATAATTTTTTTTTTTTTATTAAATTTTTTTCCTACATATTTGGATGGTTTTAACACATATTTTATACATTTTACTTACATAAATATGTACATATTTATGTATTTTTATTACATATAAATCCGTTCCCTAGTAATGAGTAATGTAATCATTTATCACTAAGAATACCGGTTAAACAATAAATACTGATTTAAATTACTTTAAAAAAATTGTATGATTGAAGTTTATACAACAACCTGTAGTGACTCATACAATAACAATATTGGATATCTTAGTATTACATTCGTAAATAATTATTATGTAAGTAAAACTATTACTGTGATAAAATATTAATATCGAATATAATATATCAGTAATGAAAAATAAAACATATATATACACATTATAATATACATATTTATTTATTACCTACATGTATACTTATATGGTTTTTATGTATTTAATATAATAAGTAAATTGTAAATGGATATTCAAAATAATTCGATACAATTAAATTTATAAATATTTATTAATATATACAAATAATACAAATGGAACTAATATAATTAGTTTAAAAGTAAATCAATTAATATCATAATCATGAAAAAACCAATTAAAAATAATGTAGAACATGTCATGTCCGATGTCCACCAGCATTATATTATTTATATTAGCATACAAACTATTTCCATCCATTAATTCATAGATAATATTGTTTTTCATATCCATGATACATACCAAACATCCGATAATTATGAAAAATGTACCATTAAGGTAAGATTATTATTCGATAAGACAATATTCTATTGAAAACTGTGTAGGAAATAAAATACTTAAGAGTTATAAAATCGATGTAATCGTATATGTATATGAAAAAACAATTATTATTTTATAAGGTAAACTACTTTAAAATTAGAAATAAAAGTTATAAATAAATATGAGTTTTATAAATTGTTCAAAATACATTAATATATAGACTTGAAGACGTTTACCAACATGAAGGTTATATGAAATAAATACTCGTAGTTTTCCATATAATTCACAAAAAAATTGTAATTACTATTAAACAAATAAATAATGAAACAATATATTTTTATAAAAAACAAAATGCCCAATAATAAAACCTAATAAACATCATTTGAATTTAACATAAAACCTCAATTTTGCACAACAATTATGGTGAAAAGGTAGTTTTTAACAAATAAAAATATAATTATAAAAACTAGTATTCACTGTATATAATATGTTTTCCTTTATATCAAATAGGTACTTAATTTGTATTTGTTTTTTTAAGTTTCCTAATTTGTACATACATAAGAATTAGTGTCTACATTAAATTTGATTTTGTTATAGTTTGAAAATTAACGTTATATTTTATGAAATATATAACGTGTAAATACGCGATAAAACGATTTATAATTAACGAATGCAATAATAATAAAAATAATACAAAAAAAAAATTTAGGATTAATTATACTTGAAACATAATTGTATATTAATTTAGTACTCCGAAATGTTTATAATTTAATTTAATCCTTGTAATATTACGATACAATTTACAATATACATATGTAAATTAAATATAATATTAACGATATTAAATACATGGTATGTAGTATATTATGAACTATTAATTTAGTAGTTTTCCAAAATAGATAACAAAAATTATTAAAACTTTATTTGAAATGCATTCTTATCTAAATATCATTATTATTAAGAAATCAAAAATATATAACTATAATATTATGTATGTTATAAACTTATATAATATAAACTCAGATCAATTAACACATTTACTTTCATAAATACTTCACAGCATGTAGCTGTAAAATTAAAACATTCATAATCAATATAGATATAGTTATAGTATAACTCGCAACCTTTAAATAAACAACTTTATTTATATTTATTTATATTGGAGACTTAAATTTTCAACTTTTTCATAAATATCTAGAAAATTCAATAAAATATTTATATTGGTTACAAAAATAAATGTGATGGATTATATTATGATAATACATTCAAGTATTCACTTCTACTAGTAAAACAAAAATTAAAATAATACCCACACTTCATTATTTACTGTACAATCAATTATTTTACATCGAATAAAATTATTACATTTAAACAAAATTAAAAATCATAGGTTAGTGAGATTATTAGATTATTGAATATAAATGGTATAGAATAGTAACTACATATAATCAATGGTATAGCAAAAATATGAAAAATGATTTCATATTTTCGTAAATGATAAAAAATTTGAATATTGAATAACTATATAATTTAACCACAGGATTTTAAATACCATATAAAGTAAATAAGATATATATATATATGATATATATTCAAGGTTATATTTTTTCAGGAAATATTTAGGATGAGTATTTGATAATTTTAAAAATGTAAGAAAAACATGAAAACAAAATCAGTCATACAATAAAAATTACTCGTTTCAACTCCATGACCTAGGCGATCAAGGACAAATCATTTAAACGGGTCAAATACATAGTTAAGGAGAACTAATCATTGTGCATTATGTCTCAATAAAAACAATTGTTAATAACGTTAACCAGTTCTGATGGATCACTTGGAATACTGTGTCAAATACATCGTAAAAGACAACGAAGAACTGAAGTCAGAACTTGTTTTTGTTTCGATCTACTAAACCAAAATTGGGTCAAATCTTGGCGGGAAATAAAAATACCCAGTATAATTTATTTCTATAATCATAAGTAAGTAGGTACTAAAAAGCTGTCAATCTATTCGATCTAGATTTATCTTTGTAGACCTGCAATTTCAAATAACTAGTTAATACCAATAGCTTACACTGAAATAATATTAATAAAAGTCTAACATTTATATTTTACTAAAGCTCATACCACACGATTATACAACAATAAATCAACATTGTATTAAAAAAATAGGTACCTAATGAAAATTCTAGTTTCATCATATTTAACAAACAAAATGTCATTATATACAATAACTAATGACTCTTTCCCCAATAACAAAATTAAAAAACATATTAAGAGATGTATTAAGGAAAAAAGCAATGGTTAGACATAAAGTTTGAATGATTAATGAAAATAGAATAATAAGTTTCAAAATGGTATTTTTTTAATATAATAGTTGATCATTTGAAATTAATGAATACCTAATATCTATTTGTATTGATGCTGTCATACTTTGACGCGATTCGTGATTTTGTTCATATTCAACAAAGCCACTAAATTAAGAAAGATTGAGAATAAATAATTAGAATACACACCAATATTTATACAGAATTTTAATTTTTTTAAAAAAAACATTACTATGTAACAAAAATTAGAAGAATAAATAACGAATTTATTCAGTATCAGATTATGCTGGGTAAAGAGGATAAATTACTTCAATAAAGAAAAACACTCATTTTCTAAATATTTCATATAATAAATTAAAAAATGTATGTAATATACTAATATATAGATATATTGATGGAAGAGACAAAAAAAAGTTAGTACCTATAAAAATCAATTAGGAAAATGCCAATCTAATCCTACAAGTGTAGAAAAAGATTAAAGGAATTGCAAGTATTTAAGTATAGAAATAATTTAACTTTTAACAAAATAAAACAAAATAATAACTCAGTTTAAAATTATATGACAGTAATTCATATGAATCAAATGAGTTTTTAGGTAAAAATATTGATAACATTACTTAAGCTAATAATCATGTGATACACAAAAGTGAAAATTCAAATATTAACTGCCACTTAAATAACTCTTTGTTTATTGTACCTATAATAAAAGAATACATGATGAAAAAAAAAACATAAGTATTTTAAAAATTCTTATTATAAAATGGTATTACTAACTATATTGGTACTTAAAAAGACCAGGAATAGTATTTTCTTCTTTTTGTTATTATAAATTATATATTATCAGTTTATCTACAGGAAAATAACCATTGTAAAAAACGATTTTACCTTAAAAATTTGTTAAAATTATACAAATTATTGATGAATCCAGCAATCCTCAAAAAGTGAATGGATACCATAGGAAAACATACATGCATCTATTTTCTTTTTTATATACATAAATGGACAGCTCAATATTAATATCAATGCTAAGATAATTATAATTAATACTACTGCATTATAATACTAATATTGTTTAATTTATTTTTATTGTAATTTTATAATTCTCCAAATGTCTGTTGTTTTTGTTTTCATTTTTTAAATTGTTCAAGACATTTGTCTGTTAAATTTATTATAAATAAATAATTTGATAAGCTATAAATATTTTATGCAATCAACAATTTAATATCAATATTTGAAAAACAACTGAGAGTTATCTATATTTCATACGCACAATCAGTAATTTCATCAAAAATTGAGATAAGGGGCAGAAATTATGAGATTCATTTAAATTACATAAGTAAAATTAATCATGAATAGGACTAAAAAATGTTTAATATATAATTTTAATAACTTATTAAATATGTCGTTATGAGTGTTGTTATTAGTTTTCAAGCATAGAAAATATTCACCAAAATGTATTCATTGTTGTTTCGGAGTAGAGAAAAATAAATACTTATACCAAAAATAATTATTATTTTGGTCGTTATTTTGGAAATAAAAACTGCTTAAATCACATAATAAAGGTAGTAAAAACCTAGAAGTATAAATAAATATATCATTCCACAAACATAATATTTTTTAAGTTAGGTATTAAGGATAATCTATTCACTGCTTTATCAATAAGCCCATTACAGTTTTTTTATATGAACAAGTGATTATGTAAATTTATCATTGCTCGTGCATTTACCAGATTTTAAATTTAGTATAGTTGTTACCTATTTTATATGTTTATACTTTTAGTTAATTTTTATGAAGTTGTACATAAAAACATAAAATTATATTTCCTATTATAATTTACATAATTTATCAGTTATATATCAATATCTAGTTTAAGAATTCAATACCTTCAATACAATTATTTACTTAAAAAAGATGAGCAAATAATTGTATTTTTATAAAAAAAAAATAACTGGTAGTTCATATATGACCATTCTTTGTTTAATTATAATTTATAAAATATTTAAATATATCATTAAGTAACTTTAGCAATTAACTGTGATTTTTTATGAAGTTCCATAATACCTAATAAAATATGTAATAGTTGGAAGGTGAATCTTCTTGGCATAGCATCAAAATAATAAATGTAAAGCAATATGCATTTTTAAGTGGCACCATAAAAATGAGTTTAAAGACCAAAATAATACTGTTGTAACTTTACATGTATATTTCATACAATAATTATTATAAATTATAGCAACAAACAATAGGATAATAAAGCTATATGCATAGATATTTTAAACATAAATAAGAAAATGAGTCATACAAAGTTAACATTTTACAACATTGATATTCCATTGACTATATAATTAAAATCACACTTTTTAAAACAATAAATTATATTTTAATAAATTAACTAATACAAAAAAAAAATAAAATATATAAGACAAGTAATGGTGGAAAAGATGGATTTGTATTGCATTGCTAAAATCCTGATAGTCTATCATCCCTGAGCAAACAATGCCAGGCGGTTACAGGGACTGAAACTAACCAAGACTACATATTTTCATTTCAATTATTTTGTATCTATTTTACAAGATATTTTATTTAAATTTGTTCATTTTGATCTAAACTATATTAATATTATTATTTATACTGAATTCATAATATGAAAAATATAAGATTATCAAATTGATTAATTAAAATTTGAATAGGTTATTCTATTAATCATGTTATATTAACATTTTCAAGATTATTTATTTTGAGAATAATATCTCAAAGGGCAAAACAGTAGTGTGATTATAGGTAACACATATAATAGTTGATATAAATATAGTTCTTAGGTACAAGCAAAAACGAGTGTAAAGATTATTTATGAGGTGGAAAATTTGGTTAACTTAGATAATAGTACTTTTTATTATAACTTATTTATTTACTATTTGGGATTTTAGCAATGGGGTTTGAACCCCCAAACCCCCCTTACCTATGTTACTAGATACAAAAAAGACATGATAAAAAAACTTGATAAATTACAAATTAAATAATATATAATGACTCATTCCTTAACATGGCTAAACTATCCTAATGAAAATTATACTTCTGTTAAGATTTGCATAAAAGTAGCATACGGTTGACTGGAGAGTAATGACTGTAATTTTTCCGCTGCAAATAATAAAGAAGGTGATCTTAGATTTATAGATGGAACATTTAAGTATATATTAATTAAGATTTCTGGACAATCTATTTTAATACTCTGTAAATCATAAGTCCATTTTTTATCATAATATTTTTTTCTATCAGAAAAATAAGTCATACCACAGTCATTAAATAGCTAGCTGATTAGAAGAACAGTTATATTTATTAAGCTTGAAATAAAACATATTAAGAAATCTTTACTGAATTAACTATAATTTGTTGATTTTTGCTACAAAAAACGTTTACAAAACGAAGATGCTTAAACAATTGCTTCTTCTGATTAATGACAATATTGAAATCTAAGCTAGTTTCAATTAGATATAAACTAACATTATATAAAGTAATGATAGGCCTGATAGCGTTGTATGCACGTGAAACTTACCCCACAACCAAAACCTGGCATGATTTGAGAGAAAGGTGTTAAGACAAATTTTTGACCCCAGAAGAAACCAAAACACGGGAGAATATGAACGAAAAGAGAATGAAGAAGTAATAAGCATATTAGAGGATCCAGATATAGTAGCTACTATAATAAATAAAAAGATAAGCTGGGCAGGGCATGTATGACAAGGTCGAGAATAGAAAATCAGTCACGTCACCTGCTGGAAACCGAAGAGGAAAAGACCACTCGGTCGTCCAAGACAAAGGTGGATAGACAAGGTCCATAAAAACTTGGATATGCTGGGAATCCTAAACGGTGAAGAGCTAGCCATGGATAGAGACAGATGGAGGGAAGCGATGGTTGCGACGAAGGACCTGAATGGTCTATATTAAGCCATTAAAAATAAATAAATACAATATACAAACAATATAACAATATATTAAACTTGTAAGTAAAAATTAAAAAAAATCATTAATGGAACAATTATAAAGAATAATTAAATTTAATAAAAAAAGTCAGTTAAAGCCCAAGTAGGTTTTAGGACTGACATATAAAACATTTTTATCAACAAACAAATGTTAACAATAACATTAGTTTTGAAATAATAAAATCAATTATAAAGTTTGCAAATTTTTCATTCAAGAGATGAAGATAATATTATATTATATATATATACTATAATAATATAGTTTAATTTATTTAAGATACCAAAACAATAAGGGTTTCAATAGATTTTTAGCTAATTAATAAAGTATTAATTTTCTCATTTGTACCATGACCAAAAACAGTTATTCATAAAATTACATTTTAAATGTATTCAACTAATCTTAGAACAATTTTTTTATGCCTTTAAGTAAAATACTTCAAGACAAATAAAGATTAATACTATTCTGGAATTATACCTAGTGCAAAATATTGTCTTTAATGTGGTATCATTCATTTTTTAAATTATCTATTTAAGAATATCCCATGTTATTCTTCTATCAGTTCAACAGCTTGGTGCACTTATCAACAAACATAATACATATAAGAAAACCTCCTCAAAATAAATGACAAATTTTAAACTTCTTCAATAACCCCATCTTTTTACAATCAAGAATCAATACTTTCAAAACATATCTACCAGACCTAAATCACTGTTCATTATTAGTTGCACAATCATCGAACCTAAGAGATTTTGTGTTTTACACTACCATCAATAATATATTAATTAATAATTTTTCTTAAACAGTTCATAATCTCAAATATATTTAATACAAACACTACATTTCCCTTGCTCGCTAGAAATTCTGTTCTGTAAGTAACGTATTTTCAACGATAACATTCACGTCTCGTTATTCCAGCATTACTAATCATACTCCATTACTACATACACTCCATCGTAAGTCGTAACCGCGGTAATCGACGTACGAATTCAACAAAAAATTAGAAACATTTTCGGGACCATAGCCGGAAGCCCGAACGCAAAAACCGATAGTCTGACACATCCTGAATTGACTCAGTTCTCTAACCCGTCACATACGTACCTCACCGAAACGAAGTGTGCTTCCTTCACACGTGCGAAAATTCCGCTCCAGAACTCGTCAGTAGGCTCTTCGTGTGCAGCACAGCAGGCTGTTTTCACATGGTCAGCTGAATATTATTAGTACTAGCGTAACGACTGACGCGCATGCGACGGAACGAGGGAAACATCAAAACGGGAAAAACCGGCGACTGCGGAAGAAGAACGTACCACGGAGTGTCCACAAACGGACAACACAACGCGAAGAGTCGGCAGCGCAACGTACGGTTGACACGGACCGACGATTTCTGAATCGTACAAGAGAGCCGCGTAAAGTGTGCGCGGTGGACTGGTGTGTGGGTGTGTATGTATGTTGAACCGCGGAGTGCGGTAGACCCCGGCGGTGACGATAGAAACGCCATCTTGTGGCGGAAGTCCGAATAACCTTTGTTGTTATTTATTTATTATCATTATTAATATTTTTTTTTTTTTTATCACATAATACCACAGGTTAAATTTAAATTTTTACCCATGAAAACTAGAGATATCTCTGTAGTCTTCATGTACAAATAAATAAGGTAACTATAGTTAATTCATAAATAAAATATTATAATACATTTTAATTTTAAATGTATTCTATATTTTCACGGAAATCAAACTAGAATTGTATAGAATAACTAGATATTCTATAAAATAATTAGTTAAAGTATAATTTTTATGTATTATTTTAAATATGGTATAAATATAGAATAAACTATAATATCATTTATTTCATAGTTTAACTAACGGTTAACTAAAGGTAATTCAATTACCTAATTGTTTCGTAAATTAACGGAATTCTACACTTTAATTAAAACATACAAATGTACCCATTACGGCTTTGATACACGCACAGCCATCTATAAGATACTATACTATTTATAATCATTAATCAATGTTATTTTATTATTAAAAATGTCGGCAGCGGTGGCTTGTATACACTGGCGCCAGAGGTTTAATGGATTTGTTACGTTTTCCTGTGACTTTCTCCCATTGGTATTTTGTTTTCACGTGTAACGTGTTAACAAGTAGTGCACTTGAATTTTAGAATATAACTACATTTTAGGGTCTAAGTGTAGTCACTGTCGCAAAACCGATAGTTAATTTTACCTTTTTTGTAAAAATTTAAATTAGAAGTTGATAATGTGAGTTATCTACATATTTTTATTAGATATTCGACACATGAACGCATTGTTATGTCTTCGTATTTTTGTGTTTCAATAAAAACGTGCGTAGGTTTATAACAACATGCCGTAGTCCAAGGTGGAGCTAAAACACATTGTACTACTGAACAACATGCTATAAAACCTTATACGTCCTGGAAGATATGTCTATATGAAATTTTAATTTTTTTTTTTAAGAATTTCGAAATTTAATCTATGATTCACATTGATAACTATTTTTTTCTTTCGTAATTGAATTAACTCTAGTAACTATAGCCATTGGCCGACAATGATGACGATAAACTTATAATGACCAGTACCAGGTGTACTGATATATATATATAAGTAGTACCCAGATAGGTATCTAACATTAGCGCTAGTATTGTGATCTAGGGATCCCAAGTTTATTTTTTAAAAATACGGGACATTTTAAATCGTACCAATTTTTGAAATTCTCATTAGTATTAATTGAGGTGGAGGGGACTTAGCAAAATGTTTTTTGCAATTTTCCTAACAGTTACTAAATAAACTATAAAATAAAGTTGAATACAATATTTGATACTTTAAACCAGGGTCAGCAATCTGCGAGCCGCGGGCCTATAGGCGGAAATCGAGGGAGGCTTGAGGGGACTAAGCCCCCCCCAAAAATATAAATTACAGGTCTTAATCCCCCTAGCCCTAAAAATTGTTAAGTGACTAAAAATACAATAATTATTATAATTGTAAAATGCATTTATAATAACTGAATTAAAAAAAAATATTCTGTGATAAAAATTAAATCAAATTTGTAAGATTTTACAAACTTCTTGTCATGACTTGGAACGATCGCAATTAATATAATATTTATTATAGGTTGTTCAATGTAATTAATTAATAATTTCTGTTTAGAATACCTACTCCAAAAATGTTTAAGATAAGGCACCTAATTGGTTTTTTGATTAAATTGTTGATTAAAAATTTCAAATTGTCAAACTTCGTAAATTGCCTTGTTGAAATAAATAATTGCGCACAGTGGTATCTATAAGTATAATAAGCAAATAATGCTCAGCCCCCCCCCCACAAATTTCACCAAATTTCCGCTTATGTGCGGGCCGCATGTGGCCCTCGAAGCCATTTTTTATGGCCCGCACAAAGGTGGTTAATTTTTGTGTTTTATTTTTGTTCAATAAAATTTTTCATACAATTTTCAACACTATTCAATTCTTTTTTCTTTATAAATAAAATTATTATTATTATCTAATCGGAGTGGAAGAAAATGAAAGCTGCACTACTCAGTCATAGGATAAATTAAATATATTTGTATATATATATAAAAAAATTAAAATTTTTAATATATATATAATCTATGTATTTAATACATATATATCTAAACAATATAATATATTAATCTATGGGCATAGTTACTTTGCGTGTGTAGCAATTAGTATTACACCATGATTACATCCGTACGTGTGACTGTTTGCATTTGTAATACTTTCATTTTACAAGTAAATCCAATCATTATGGCGACTAAAAAAAGAAAAAATTGGTGATGAACATCATTTTTTTAATAATTCTTGGGTTAATTTATACTTTTTTGTCGAAAACAAAGGTAAGCCATTATGTTTAATTTGTCAAAAAATTAAATTTATTCTTAAAAACAATTGTTTCCAGAAACATTCATATTTTTTACACTCATATTTTTATGTAAAATAATTAAATATAATAGCAATACAATTATTAGTATATATCATATGTAAAAATATTTTTTAATATGGCCTACGTGGTTCAAAAGGTTGCCGACTCCTGCTTTAAACAAATATAAATTATAATTAAAATTAAAAACAAATAATTAGGTGACTTTACTATTTTTTTTAGATTTTTTTTTTTTATAATCAAATATTATTAGTTATCATTTGATTTAGATATTATAGTTTATCAATAATATAAAATTTAAAAAGCTTACCGATATTAAAAATTTAATTTTTAAAATAAGTTATGTACGAAATAGATTATACAAAATACGGGACAAAAGTGTTATTTTTATACTTGTGTCGGGACACCGGGACACTTTATTCAAATACGGGACGATTCCGTAAAATACGGAACGTATGGGATCCTTATTTTGAGCTTCGTCGCTAAAATCCTGGATGGTCGTCCAGAGACGTAACCAGGCATAAGCCTTAAAGGCACGGGCCTAGAACGGCAACATTTTGAGCTAGTAAATAATTCACTTGGAACCAAGGAAATGTAGGTTAGATTTTTAGGTTTGATTATTTCAGGGGCGTATTTAGACTTACTTCTAGGGGGGGGCGACTCAAATTTTTTCTTTAATTCAGGGTCAAAATTTACAAGTAAAATTTTTGGTAATATTTATATCAAGTGAATTCTTAATATTTGTGGTTTTTTTTTTTTTATCTAATGCCGGATCCACTTAGAATGGTCTTTTATGTAGTTCTTTTTTAACACCTATCAGTGTTTTGAAAGTTTCGCTTGTGTTTTATCTAATTGTTCACTAAGTATCGACTGGGTCTTCAATCAAAATAATATATATTATTTATCGTAATGGGACATATAAACGTTATAAGCAATTGAGCGTTTAACACTATAAATAATTTAAACGTTATTCAATTTAAACGTTTAAAAATTTTCCGTTTACCGTTATTGACAATATGAACAATAACAATATGTTATTAACGTTATATGAAAAATTTAGCGATTTGCATTATTTAAATTAGTGTAAAATTTGAAACATTTTCAAATGTAGTAGGTATACTATAAAATAAATCATAATTTTTGTTTCTTAATAAAATACCTATTACTTATATAAAAATTGTCTTGGTCTAAAAATTCTCGGGAGGGGGATTGCTCCGGCGCATCAAATACGCCACTGCAAGGGACGAATATTATTTTTAATCTTCATGATCGAATAAGTAAATACTAGTTGTTCTGTTCACTTTGAGTCTTTGTATTTAAGACTTGTGCTACTCGTGGGACTGGTAGACAAATATTGATGGGTATACGGTTATTCTTAGTTATTTATATTTTAAAGTTTGACATAAATATAGCTATAATTTTTGAATTACCCAACCACAAAACAATAAAAATTTCTCAGAACGTTTATAAATAAAATTATATTATATTTATATTTATATATTATATTTCAAGGGAACATTTCGAATGATTATTTTGAGACATCTCGTGATTATAAAAATGTCCTGATTATTAATATTTCGATCATTGAAATCATTCGATTATGCCCATCACTAACAGGTACTGGATACGCAATTCAGCCGTGCTCGAGTAAAACCTGGGACGCAATTAGTATTTTACCTTTTTATACCTTTTTATACGGGACGCAATTTGAACGCGTTGGTAATTATTGTTCCGTCCTTATTGTTAGGTATTATTTTTTGTCGGATAAATAACTTTTATTTTTAAATATTGAACTATGGCTATTTACTAATTTAAATAAATATCATGATTTTAACTATAAATTTGTTCACTTAACCATTACATTTAATATTTACTATTGCTCAAGTTTTAACAATTATATGGTAATAATTGTTAATTTTTTTTTATTTAGACTGATGTAAAATATATTATAACGTAATTTACTTTTATATACCTGCCTCATAATAATTATTTTGCAATATGCTTTATTATCGTTAATTTATATTTTATTATATTATTTATTTAATTCTGTTTGTAACTTGGTTGTAAGAATGATTATATTTGTAATAAAAATAATTTAAAATTTTTTAAAATTAGACGAATCCAATATCTCCTTCACCTTTTTTGTCTTCGTTTACTCATTCTTCGTTGAACGACCTATTAACACACATCATCTATTTCATTCATTTTCGATGTACATCTGAGTTGTACTAACTACAATGACTAGAACATTCACATTCGACGCGCGTAATTCGCAGCTATCTGAACGGTCGTACGTGTGTTTTATATTGTATTCGTGAACTTGGCCTATTGCTAAATTAAATAGTTCAAATAACAATTATAACCCGCAAGTCTATGACACCAGAATATGATCAGGTAGAAAAGCCTTATAAAGGTCGAAGGAAAATTTATAAATATACCTAATCATATTTCATCATCAGTAATCACCAATTTGAAAATGTGGAGAGGTATTTACGTAGATTATGGATTCCTTTTACGTGGTTTAATGTTTTCGAAAAAAGGTGTCTATTGATCGTAAATTGTGCACAAATGAGTAGTAACCATAATTTAGAGATCATTTTCTATAAATAAATCAGAATAGCTTTTTTAAATATCTAGTTGAAAATATATTGATTATCATTTAGAAGTGTACTATATTAGTTTCTACTACATTACAATAGTAACTTCAATTGTATAAATTAGCTTTATCAGCAATGCCGTATTTAAGAAGTCGTTTGGGAAGGCAATAGATCCCTCCCCTGAAATATTTATAGAGGTGACAACATTTTTATGACGATTCTAAATAAAAACAAATAGATTTTTTCGCATTCTCAATAGAATATTAATTTTTAATAGATAATAAACAAAATTATGTGAAAAATAAATATAAAATTGTAAAATTAATTATAATGTTTAGTAGCTTATTAAATTTATATCTATTTAAAAGTATTTTATTTTACATAATATTTTATTGAAATATAGGTATATGTTTAATCCTGATTTGTATGGGGATGGGATCAAAGGTTACAGCCAATTAGTCTTATAATAAACAATTTTCTATAATTTTATTTTGGTAATTAAAATTCAGTTATTATTTTTGATTTTATATTAATAACTAATATTGTATTAAAATGGGAATAATGAATGTCAAGCGTAGTAAGCGGTTTTTTAATGAAAAGTTGAAGAAAATTGTTTTCAGTTTTGCATTTTAGGGAAGTGGGGCGGCATAATCTTTGATACGGCCTTGTTTATCAGAATGAATGACAATCATTGGTTATGAATTGGTAACTTACAAACACATACATACAGTAGGGAAGGTGATTTAAAAACTTCCTATAGTTTTATTTTATTAATAAAGGTACCTTTACTCATGCAGTTATACATTATATTTTATGACAATATTTAGATTTTATCAGTATATTCTAAATTAATATCATCAATACAAAATATGATACTACAATCAAATTAAAACAGATGACTATAAATTATAAAACTGTCTTCGAATTAAAAAATAAAAAATATTATCTGAATCTGAAAGTTGTAAATCATATTTTAATTACCTACCATAGATAAAAATACATTTAATTTTTTCAAATAAAATTAAAAGATATAATAATAAACATGAAGTGCTGACAAGCAGATGTGGTACTTGGAATATGAGGGACAAAAAATATATTATATCTAAAATATTTGACAGTTAAATAACTTATAAATAGCTTTAAATAGTTAAAAACTGTTAGATTGGCAACTAATGTAAGTTATTATTAACCAAATCATATATTTATATGTAATAATAGTAGTATGTGACAATTACATTTTTAAATGGTATAAAAAATTTCAACTATCCCAAATGTTTAAGAAATAATTTGAATGATTTTATTCTCATATTTTGCTTTCAACCCATATTTCAGTATACTTATATAACCAATACATTTGGAAAATTTAAATATAATAAAAACTTAATATTGTCAGAAAAAATTTCAAGTATTATTTAAAAACAAAACTATTTAATATTTATGAAATGAACACTGAATAAGCCACACAAATTTAGAATAATATCCCCATTTATTTAAAAAGTTTTCATAATATAAAAAAAAGACTGCTTTACAATTTTTTTATTGATGTAGATTGGTAGATATTTAAATACTACAGGTATGTTTAAAGTAAAAATATTAATTGTAATTTTTACATAATGAAAAATATTTATATTTATAGTCTTTAAGTAACATAATATACATATATTATACAATTGCAGTTGCTTTCAATTTTGGTTCTTTCAATATTTTAAAAAAATGTTATTTTATTTCTTAAGTCTTGAATATAAACATACTTCAACAATGGTGAAAGCAATAAGTTTTGTTTCTAACTTTATTAAAATTTAATGCATTTACACATTTTTTTTTCTTGTACATATAAATCAGAATGTTAATTAGTTAAAACCATAATATAATACTAATTTAATTAAAATTACAAATCATCTTCTTCAGAATCTGAAACTAATCTGGATTGTCTTTTCTTTTTTGTATCCATGTCAGAACTATCATCCTCAGATGAATAAATATTGCTCTTTTCAACTGAAAATAATAAATAAAACATAATAAAAATTCAAAAAAAAACCTTCCCTAATTTAATTAATGCAGTTTTTACACATAAAGTACATTAATTTTATTTAAAGTTAAATATTTCAAATAAATCAATTAAATTATAAAAGTTCATAAATTTATTTTGATCTTTTGGCATACGGTTATGTCATATATAGGCAGATGCCTATAGTGGTAAACTTTAAAAAGATAATTTTTAAAATTATGATATTGACTCAAATTTATATTATTAAATATGTAATGTGTCTAACAGGATATCTATTTTTAATTTTCAAGCATGAAACTAATATTATTAACACTTGGTGGCCTGCAATTCTTCAAATACATAGTTGACAGCCACTTTACAGAATAATTCAGAAATACATTATACTATTTAAGATACAAAGTAGGCAAGTACTATAATTATATTTTAGTAATTTTGGGTAGCAATTTTTCTCAAGCCTAAAAGTGAAGAACATATAAGTACACCTCTGATACTTTGTTCTTATAAAATAATTAAATTTAAATGTAATGTTGTGCATTGGTAAGTCTATGGCTAAGTTTGATAATAATTAAAAAAATAAACAAATGTACCTTTAGCTGTAGATTTTTTATTAAACTTGTTTTTTATAGCAGATAGAGATATAGCATTTTCATCATCAGATCCATCTTCTCTTTCAGGTTCCAAATATGAAGAACTGATATTACTATTTGCTCCACGTTCTCTAGCTCTTTTAATTTTTGTTTCTTTACGCATTGATTGACGTAGTTTTTCTTCTTCTCTCTACATCAACAAATTGTAGTTAAAAACTTTATATCAAAACTCATAAATTTTTTATACAAAAATTTGGAATTTATACAGTTTATAATTTATACTGTGGTGGTGATGATGAGAGGAAACAAAAGCAGTAAGAGTGGTTATGAAAATGAACATCACAAGGGAAAAAAGGAAGATCAAAAAAGAGATGGTTAGATACAATTGAGAATAACATGAGAGCTGTTGATGAATGCATAGGGGATTTAAAAAAATAAGATGAGCGGAGGCTTAGAACAAAGGTGGCCGACCCCAAATATTTGGGAGAAAGGTGAAAAAGAAGAAGAAGATACTAAACTTATACTAAATGCTATATTATATACTAACTTTAATTTTTTCATATCTATTAGCATCTGGATCAGCTCCAACTTGAGATAATACTTTTATGCCAGAAGATTTTTGTGATCTGTCGGCTAAAGATAAAGTAATTTTACGATGAGTGAATGATTCTGTTGAATGAGGACGGAATGACAATTTTGTACGAAATACTGCTTGACCTTGTAAACCTGTTCCTTGGCGAATAAATAAATGATTATGGTCTCCCTAAAATACATAAATGTTATTGCACTAAATTACGTACATCATATTTAGATTATAACAGTTTCAGTCCATGTGAAAATGGAAACTAATTATTTATTATACAAAATAAATAATGATTTACCACTAATGGTTGTTTATAAACATCAAAAATTTCAGAGCCCAAATGTAATGACATACTACCATCAGACCATTTAATTACTCTGGTATTACTTTCTTTAACTAAACTTCCATCCTTAGCAAACACTTCACGCCATCTTATGGTATTTTCTACTTTCAATTTTACCCTAAAATAATTTGTTAAAATTAAATTAGATTTTTCTAGCCTGAAGTAGTTACCAAGGTTTTACATCAACATACCTTGCTCGTCCTTCTTCATCCAAGGTTTCTTCTTCATCAATTTCATCTTCATAAGTTTCTCGATCATATGGTCTAGTTTCGACTGACAAAAAGTTGGGTAATTTTACAAAGTGTAAATCACTTCCAAGATCAACAGATATTTTAGGTATTTCAACAGCAATTCTTCTTTCTGGAATTGGTTCTTCGACTTCTTTTTCTTTCTCCTCTTTATCATTAACTTCATCATCATCATCAGCACCACTTCTTTTATCATCATTATCACTTTTATCCCGATCTACTTCATCATCACTTATTGGTCTAGGTGTCTTAACTTCTTCATCAGAACTTATATCATCAGCTTCACCAAATAAGTCATTTTCTTTAGGTGCTGTAAAAAACATGAAAATTAAGTAATTAGTAAAAAATATTTTTATGTTTATTTATAAGTAAGAAACACACATTTTTCTGAAGCTTCAGAACCACTTTGTTTTGCTTTTTCTTCCTTATCTGAGGATTCGTCACCAGAAACACTAGAACTTTTTCGTATTGGTTGACGTTTTTTCCTACCAATCATAGAACCATCACTATCATCAGACTCAGCGTCTTGTGATTTTGCTATATCTGGAGATGTTGATTGCGATTTTTTTGATGTAACACTTTTTGGACTTGTACTACTTGATTTTGATTTATTACTTTTAGATGAAGCTCTACTGTGATTAGTAGAATGGCTTGCATGGGATGTATCACTTTTTCCACTTGCCACTGATTGATTAGATGCTACTGAGCCTGTAGGAGATGCAGATCGTGCTGATGCTGATGCAGCAGAATGTTCTGATGTAGCAGAGTGAGCTGATGTAGCAGAGTGAGCTGATGCAGCAGAACCCCTTGATGCAGCTGAAGCAGCACTAGAGGATCTACTGCCTGGAGATGGAGAACGAGAACCAGCAGGAGACTTCGAAGGACTTTTTGATGCTGAAGCTGAACCAGATGCACTCCTAGATCGAGACCTTGATGCAGGAGAAGCTGGTTCAGATCCTGATGGAGTATGAGCAGCTCTTACTGAAGAAGCTGACCTAGATGATTGATTACTGCTATTTGCAGATGATGAACTAGAAACTGATTCTGAATCACTAACATCTAAATTAAATAAAAATAAAAAAATAATCAGACTGACATAGTACTTATATACGTTTATTTTAATGTATAAATTAATATAAAAATAAATTGAATATAAACTTACCGTTATTGTTTTCATAATAATTAACCATTTTAAGATTTGAAAAAATACAATTATTTATAAATCAATATTAAAATTGTCTAGAATATTACTAATTCATAACAGAGTGTAAAAAAAATCGTAGTATGAGATCCAACATTCTTAAAATATGTGTAAGGTAGTTGTAGTTAAGTGTACATAAAAAATTAACATGCAATGGTTATTAAGGGACTGAACTATGATCAAATTTATCGGCATAAGTCAAGCACACGGAAACAACACTGTTATCAATGTTATCATTATTTTTAACGTATACGGTATACCCGGTGCATTAGTGATTCTAGAGAGTATGGTTTCTCGACCAGTAGAACCAAAATATATTTAAATATTTTCGTTGCATTTGAACTAATCGCAATTTTTGAAAAAAAAATATTTTTTAATGAAAACACCTGCAAAAATTCCTACAAATTTTAAAAAAATATTTATAAACATTTAGAACGAAATATTTCAAATTGTAATTATAATATTGTAAATCACATTGTGGCACAAAGGATATGCAACTAAACATACAATCTGAACGTAAACGTTTATTATAAATACAAATTTATATCATATTAATGATTTTGTTGAAATTATTAAAAATGTGTTATGATGATTACATAAATAATATGAATTTCAGTCATGTTAAAAGTTTGACTTATAGTTATAAATATTTCAAAGGTTTTTAAACTTATATTTATTTATTTTTTATTATTCTATTATTGCACTTAAAATGACTGCGAAAATAAAACTATCATGTGCGAATAAAAAATTGAATTGAGTATATGGGTGAGTAATGTGCCTCAATCGAATTAAAGATGAATTGATTATAGAAAAATTGAGAACAAAACATGCGCAAGAGCCGTAAGATCACGGACGATGCACCAATGGATTGAAGATCGAAGAAACTTAACATCGAACATCTGATCGAGTTTTCGGTTAGAGAAGTTTTCGGTATTTTTCTCCAGAGGGAGAATTTTGAATCTTGGTAAGAGTTCAACAATAGATATTTTATAGTACCCGAAAGAAAACAGAACTTAGAACTAAGAAGCTGAAGTTTAAAAATCGGTGGGTTATTTTGTTGTTTGAAAAGTCGTAGCTTGTGTTAGATACATGGTAGTGTGACAATAAACGTGCAGTAGTAACGTTATACAGACGACAGATACTTGATTTTGAACTACAATCTTAGATTGCTTTTGTTGTGCGTTGGAATATTGAATTGTGTTTTCATGTTACTTCGCAAGCAAACCTTAGAATAGTTCACACGTGAATATTTAAAATAATTTAAGTAACTACTACCATATATATATTTCACAATTTATAAATAATTGCACACTTTACTACATATTTTCAATTTGTTTAATGCATATGTATGTACAAATAATATGTTTATTGCTCAAAATGTATTGACATACTGTGGAATATCGATACTCATTGATAATTAAAAATATTGCAGTACTGCTAACAAAGCAAACATATAACTACATCAATGTTTGGAGGAAGAAAAAACACATATATTTAATATTCACGGTTAAAATAGCAGTATTAGTCAAAAATTGAAATTCCCACGAGACGCATAGAAGTCAACGGGTCCGGGACCAAGGGAGTAAATGACTCGCATTGGCTGACCATAATAATAAACTTGAAAATAATAGCATATCATAAATAACGATAAATTGTAACTTAAATAGTGCATTGAACAGATTTCAAATTATTCGGGTACATATACCTATTGTACCTATATAACATAAGATTGGTTAAAGTGAGTCGAGCATATGCTAGTGAAATAAATGGTCATTGAAAAATCACTACCTAGCAATAAGATTAGCCAATTAATTCAAATTATGGTCAGTGACGGATAACTAGTTAATCTAATTAAGGTAATTAATGAATTAATAATGTGCTCTACATTTAAATGTACCTAATAAAACTGAATTTTGATGTTTATAGGAAACATTGATCATGTTTCCAATACTTTTTTAAAATACTTTTAATAATTTAATAATTATTATTTATTAAATATTTTAGATTTGTAATTATTTTTAGACTTAGTTTGGTACAATCATAAATATGTATATGTATATATGTTATTGAAAAATTTATAAATTATTTAAATAATAAAGAATTTAACATTGGTTCAATATACCTAGTTATTATTTGTATAATTACCATATAAATAATTTTAGATAGTCTGCCTAACCTAAGCTAACCATCATCTATTCGTACTATTTAATCACTTTTAAATAATTTAAAAATATTTTTTGGGTGTGTAAAAAAAATATTGAATCATATATAAACAAAAAAATGTCTGAAAAATTCGTTCGGGTTAGTGAAAATATGAAATTTTTTATTTTTGCCGACTGCATATAAATAAATAATTAATTGTATATTTTACACGCAGTTATTTATTATATCTACAATACTAGTCTTACTAAATGTTATGTTTAAGGATAGGTGTTTAAATATTCTACGCTAACGGACTTCAATAAAACGATGAACATTTTTTTTTCTCTTAGTTTTAATTATACTTCTTCAATCTCTGACCTGAGATCAATACAATGCACTTTTTAAATTGTTTGTACGAACACGCCTATGATTGTTCAGGTTTTTTCAAAGTTAGAATCCTTAATAGTTTTTAGTGTTTTATTAATTCTCGAATAATTATAATATAGGCAGCAGAAGTAAAGTGTTTCATAAAAAAAAAAAATTTTTAGGAACAATCATAATATTTTTAAACAAAAATATGATTTCTTTTTTTTTTCCTGGAAAATTCTTGGTTATGGTATTGTATCTATAATTATTATAATTTTACATCTGCAAATATGTTACATAATTAGTAGAGTTAGGATGTTGATAACTTTTGCATTTTTTTCCTTTGATTCTATATAATGCTATTTTAGCTAAAAATTTGTTTTATGCTCCCTTGATGCAGAATATTCTAATTTTATTTTGCATTTTTCGGCATTAATATAGCTATAAAAGCATATTTTTGTTTTTTAATGTCAATTTTCCATTTTTTAGGTCATTTTTTGTAGTTTTTTTTACATTGTGGGGCATTTTTCTCAAATTTTAGATTTTAGAGCAAGTGTTAAACCCAAGTTTGGAAACAAATTTAATAATTAATCATTTTATATAATGCTTAAAATGTATATTTATACTATTGTTTATTATAATTTAATATAATTTATAGTTCACAATTTAAATTACTATTACACCTATTATCACACCCATATCTCTAATACAAATTAATATTTATAAATATATTTTTTTCACTTACTTAATTAGTTTTTAGATAATTTTTTTTAAGTTTTTAGGTCATTTTTACACTTTTTTAGAGCATTTTTCCTTTTTTTTTTTTTGGCATTTTTGTGTCTTTTTTTAGATCATCATCATCCTAACTCTAATAATTAGTTATCTTTAATTGTGAATTTTTATAATTTTGATCCTAGATTATATCAAAAATACACTAATTATATAATATAACATAAGTGTACAATATCTTTTTTTATCATTGTTTTTTTTTCAATAAACTAACTAAACATACTGTTGTTTAATATTACAACTTTTTTTGTGTTGTGTGAACACCAGTTGAACGTTTAAAAATCTGAATGAAGGGGCGTATAATTTGTGCTTCATATGGATTTTTTCATTACCAATAACATTTTTTTGATAATTTTACTGCCGTAATAATAATAATAATTTAATATACTTTGTGTTCGGTTCTAAATGAAAAAATGAATTTCCCCTTCGTTTTCCCAAGCATTTCAATCCTGTGAAATACGTAAATAAAGCGTAGTCGCACTAAGCAAGCTGTACGGTTGGTCGGTAGTCGGACGCCTCTCCTGACTTTGGTCCCGCCCCTATTGAGAACAGCACTTCGTAAAGCACTTATGAGGATACGTTATACGAAAACGCTTCGCTTTGACGGACGTCATTTTTACTGTTTGTCACAAGGTTTATTCATATTCAATTATGCAAGCTTGATTGAATTTTTTAACTTATATTTTAGTAATTTTACTTAATCGTTTATTCAAAGAAGATTAAAATCACATATAGTTAACAAAAATAATTATATTTGATAATTGTATACATAGTTTTTTTTTTCATTTTATTAAATTATGATTAACACTCCGTGCGAGCAACAGGTAGATGAACCAGTAGATCATCCGAAAATACTATCGACCGTGAGTAAATTTAAAACAAAATAATTGCTATCAAATTAGATATAATTAAGATTATACATGATTGTGTATCTCAAATGCATAAAAACTTTAGTAAGTACTTTCATAGATAATTTTAATGTAAAATGTATTATATTGTATATTCTCAAAATGAATTATAAAATTAAATTTGAGTGTTCAAGTAAATTGGATTTTAAATATAAATAAAATAAAAAGCAAAATATGCCTTTTATATTCTTGTGGTGTAACTAATTATAAATCATCAATACAGTTAACATTTTAAAATTACCAATTATTATAATTGTTTAATGAATATTTAATCTTTGTCACTCCGTATATAGTTGTATATGACAAATAGTAAAATATCTCATTGTTGTAGATACCATATTAAATTTAATCAGGTTAATAATATATTTTTTGTTGGCTTAGCAGTATGGAATTTATATTAATTTTCTTCGACATTCAATTTACACTATTCAAATCATATAAACTATATAATATTTAAAATGTACGTAAAAAATATTTTGATTTGTCGCTCTATGTTATTTAATTAAATTTATCATAAGGTAAAATTAGTTTTATAGTATTAGTAAATATTTACTTGTATTTTAAAATTTATTTTATTATGATATATAAATATTGAAAACTAAATAAATCATTTTTGGCTATTAAATATATGTAAGTTTAAAAGTGTTTTAAATTTAAATTTTACAATTAACAATAGTTTTTGAGATTTATTTATTTACTTTATTTACCAAAACATTATCATCGCGATAGCTGAAGAGTATCACATTTACTGTGAGCAAGAGGGAAAGAGATTTATAGTCTATGCTCTTATTTTTCTTTTCCAATTTTGGATTTATTTTCATGTTTCTGTACTATGTTTTACTTTTAACTATTTAATTGTAATTTTCATCGGTATATTTTAATTTTTTTTATATTTATAAAAAATAAAATTGAATATTTGGACATATGCACATGCCTATTATCTAATGGCTATAGTATATGTCAGCATACAAAATCAGTAAAAAATGGAAAAATATTCCAACAACACAAATAGACTAATTGTAACATATACAATACACATGTTCAGTAGTCGTTACGATTAAAAAATAAAAACACTGGATTAATGGAATATTATTAACAGCCCTCGTTGTCACCACGAGAGAGTGCGGAGTAAGAGAGAGCGACGAGAGAATGAAGGGAAGGAGGATAAAATAAAAAAATCGTCGATTGCGTTCTAGCTAGCGTACCTTACCTACACATTATATAGGCGCGTGGGTGACGGAAACGTAGAGTGGAAATGGTTTCCCGATCACGTTATTAGTCACTTACGGCATCAAGAGCGCGCCGGAAAAAATAAATGACTTTTCCAACGTTAAATCATCGTACAAAACGAATTAGAAGTCGTCGTCGAGTTTGTGTGTGGCGTCGGAAGAGTTCATCTCACGGCGGACGACCTGGATGAGATGTGCCATTCGATCGCGACTCGATTCTATATTGACGTCTTTCCCTCGTCCTTATAATGCAATTTCGCCCCGGTGGTTTCCCCGTTTGTGTTCATTTCCGGACGCCGGTGTTCCCCCCCTCCCACTCTAGCTAACGTATTCTGCAAATTCTATACACTGTCAAGATTTCGTTCACGACGCATTTTCGAAAAGCACAGTAATTAATTCCATAAAACTCGTGTTATTCGTTAGTTACGCTATATTTTACTGTACTATAATATACGCATAATACGCGAGGGACTCTTATCGCCAGAGTTCATATCCATGTAGTGATGTCAGTGGTTAGTCAGTGGCATCTTCGACAAATAGTCACATCTAGTTTTACATACGAACTTTGGGTGTTTCAAGAATATTTGATACTCCAATGTTGCCACCTTAAGCTAGTCGATTCTCTCTAGGACGTTCTGTTTACACATTAAGGTGTTATACACTGCAAAATATGAAATAGAAAAGGTGTTTTTTACTTATTCATTTAAACATAGATCAATTTAATTGTATAGTCTAGTGTTAGTCAATGCATAGGTTTTATATATTACTTCATGTTTTATAAATGTTAATTAATGTTATTAATATTCGAAATTTAAAATAATCAAATAATTTTTTCAGTTCAATAACCGAAATTCGACGTATACGTCCGGAATAATCGAAAACGGTCTAATAGAAATCGATAAAAGAAATGAAATATTTGACGTTCCACAACAAACAGGTAAGGGAATAAAATCACATATATATCATTAAATAATCGTTTTCCTGCTTAAAATATATGTTACAACTTTTTTCAAATATAATTTCTAGTAACATTTTTGTAAAATAATTATATTTATTAATACATTTTATAATATAATAATAATATAATAAGAGAATATTACAATAATTTTTTAAGATTCTTCTTTTTAAATATAATTACGTATTTTTAATTTCATATGCTAACGCGGGACTTTTTTCTGGATTTTTTTATTAATTCTAATCTACATGCAAACCTGTTGTTAATTATTTGTTAGTTGGAGGTATTTAATGTTTACTTGAATATGGTGGCGTGTTAGGAAAATACCATGTTAGTGCTTTGCTCCTATGTTTTTCAAATTTATATTTATGGCGTTGTGGATCTTTAAATAGTAAGTTAGATAGTAAGTAAGTTAAATAGTAAAGAAGTCCTATAACCTTTAAAGGCTACAACTCGTTTGTGCACATTTACCTTTTTTACAACTCGTTTGCGCAAAAATGCGCAACTCGATTGCGCACATATGTTTTGTTTACCTGTGACGAAAATTCCTAGCGTCAGAACTCATTTGCGTACAATCGTTGATTATTATACTCCTCATGATTATGAGAGTTGGTTACTTTTATTATTTTGTTAGATTTATTATCAATAACACTTGCAGGACATTTTTTATTAGTGCATCTAAAATTTGAACATCCATTCATTAAAACTCGGTATTCACTAAATTCATAATTATCAATATTGAAACATCGTTTTTCTCACAGAGATTCAATAATATTAAAAATTTCTATGCCATATTAAAGTTTACGTTATCAACACACTAGTCACCACTGTACCGTCCATATACATAGGCCATTCCTACCGAAACTTTTCTAAAATTTGTTTGAAAAATCCAAATTTATATAATCTACAGTTTACACAGTCGATTATAAGATAATATTAAGATAATATATTAGATAATTTGTACTGCAATCTGTTACGATATATGTATACACGTGTCATGTTTGTGAATGTGTCGTGCATAAACGAGTTATCTATTTTCAAGTAAACGACTGATTTCGTCGTGCGCAAACGAGTCGTCGATTTTCAAGTCGAAAATTTTGAATAAGCGAAAACGAGTTGCAGCACCTTTAAAACCTTAAATTAAATGATTTTTTTTTTATATAATTATTTACTAAATTGCTAATAAATTGAACCCGTATTAATTATTTATGATCTTTGAAATTTATAGTAATATATAATAAATATTTCACGACATGATTTATAATATCCTTGTATTTCATAGTTTGAGGAACATTGTTTTAGTATATTAATTTACACTTTAGATTAATAATTGAATTACTGGTTTAATAATCGATTATGCGGAAACATTGACATTTCCAATAAAATATTTTGTTTTTTTTTTTTAACAAAAATTAACCGAAACATTGATTATTTAATAATTATTGTAATATTGTGTACCATTAAAATTAAAATAGTTATAACTTAATACGATTTCGATATTTAGATAACGTATATGTACATTTATCAAGTAAACCTATTAGCCAAATGCTAGAAAACTGGAACCATGAAGGTAAGATTAACTATTAATATGTTTTTTTTATATCTAAATAGATTTTATGAATCTAAATTTTTAAAAACTTTGAAAATTTACATAAACTTAATTCAATTTGATATCTATGAAATATAATTTACAGATATGTTCTTAAGTATATAATTATTATATATAAGTTTAATGTTATATGTATTGTAGTAAATGTAATGAATGAAATAGTAAACAGATTTGGAGGCAAATTCAAGTTAGCGGATATCTGTTTAACCGTTGGATTAATATAAAATATGTTTTATATAACATCGTTTGAATGCCATTTAAATGTCAAGAAATATCGCTGAAATGATTTTAATTCCTAAATTTGATTTTTGTTTAGTTAAGCAACCTATAATTTATTGATATTTTATAACGACTCATTCTTTAATAAACAAAAAACATCAAAAAAATTATTTTAAAAAATATATTCGATTAACAAAATTACACAAAATTTAAGTATGGTTTTATAAATCGGCATATTAAATATGTAATGTATTTTAGGAATCTCAGATAAGTTTTTAGATGTGCTATTTTTGTTATGCAAAGCAAAATATATTTACAATACTTTTGTTTTCTGTAAACACTTCATTATAATTGATTGTTTACTACTCACGTCAAATATTGTAACTCAACAATAAAACTATGCAGCTTACTATTGTTTTCAGTTAGCGAAAATCGCATCTGTTTAACTGTAGAACAACTTTTACTTTAAGAGATGAATTAAGTATATATTATTACAATATCTAGTATATGTATTATATGCATATCATTTTTCGATGACGAAGCGGTAGTCTGAAAAAGACGACACTACGGTATCTCGCTGAGATTCCGCTAAGTAGAATACTTTAGCGGGGGGGTAAATCGTTTACCTTTTTTATTATTGTATTTTAACTTTTCGATTAAAGGGGACTTTGATCATATCGCATTTACAAACATGACATATACGTCGATAGTTTCGTTGGAAATCAGAAATAATAGTGCGTATATATAAGTTTAAAAGAAATACGAATCCATTTTTTAAATGACAGTTTAAATGTGTGCATTTTTTCCATACATGAGTATACATACCATTAATAATCCACAACTTCTTATACATTTTATTCTGTCATTTCGATATTAAAATCCAACTCGCTATATTATGCGCTGAGTCAAAAATCTTAATCTAAAACATGTAGACGCTTTGCATAAACCTTATTTGAAAATGATTAAAATTTTAGTTTTAAATGGACGCGTGTTAATAAGTAATTATATAAATACTACTATATGAAAATCTTGAATAATGTTATAATATTGAATTAGCTATAACATAGTAGTGTAGGTGAACGAATTGAGTATTTAAGTAATACACGCAGTGATAATGCCTGAAATATAAAAACTATGCTTAAACATGTTACATGTAGATTTTATATGAGTTAGAGAGTTAATATGTTGATACTTGAAAATATCCTCTGTATAAACTAAATATTCAAAAGTATATGGAAAACAAATCTACCAATGAATCATTTTGTTAAATGCAGTCATGGTTGCCTTATATAATGAGTATATATTATATATTATACACGCATACTGTGTTTATTTTGCTGTATTGAAGGGGTAGAAGTCGTCCTTGTTGAAGAATAAACCAAATAAGACCAACGTCCAACACCCTCGGTAAATCGCTGAATTAGATTTATGAGTTGGAAAACATATATATAGGCAGCTGTTTAGTGGAGGGCTTTTAAAGCAGGATGGATATTGAAAACTTCGGTGTAATCGTTATCAACAACGTATAAATTCGATTTCTTTTGTTAGTTCGATATATTGGATACAATATATAAAATATTGTAGGATAAAGAATTTTATGTATTAGAATTATTTTTTGAGATCTAAATCCATAAATATTTTCATAATTGTAACTATCAAAAAATAAGCTGTACTACTATACATTTGTATAGTAATCAATTTTTTAGGAATAAATTATCTATTATAAAGTTTATACATTAAGATTTTTTTTGATTTTTAAATACGTTTTGCCGAAAACAATGAAATGAAATCTTAACATAATTATATATTTCCATGACATATTATATAAAAGATAGAAATTAATATTAATCATAATAATTAATTTTAAATATTTTATTTATTACATTATTTTAGACCGAACAATGTATCAACAAAATCTTACAAAATCCGAACTAAGGTATCCAGATTGTTGTGGTAGGTCCACGCGGTATTTCACTGATCATTACCATCCACATTCGCCAACCAATTTCAGGTAATTTTGAAATTTGCTTGTATATTATACATTATAAAAGTAATAAGTAAATTCTGTTGTAAAAACGTAGTATTATGTTGGACATTTAAATTAAATAGTTATGTACTTATAACGATAAAATTAAACTATTATAAATTGTATGGAATTAATTTACTTGTTTCTCAAAACAAATTTTTATTGAAATATTAATGCATTAATAACTATTCCTTGTGCTAGTTGGTTTTTCATTAATATATTGTTATATGATAATTTATTTAATAACATTCAGTTTTGTATACAATTCTATGAAAAGTAATATATTATATTGTTAGTTTTGTTAGTTAAGTAATATTTATATATAAAAAAAAAGAAGAAAAAAAGAATTGAATTCAGAAAAGTTTAAGCCATAAATTGTAGAATTACTAATTTGTATGTCATATTGTATGTAATATATATATACACTGTTTGAAATAATTAACCCCAGAAATAGGGCGCGTCTCCACCACTATGTATTTTAATTTTTAATACAAAGGGTTAAACGATCTCTCGTTATAAGCTACTTGGACCCTTTACATTCCCTTAAATTATTAACCTGATAATTATTTACGGGCTTCTCATTTGTTGGCTTTTCAAAAGATTATTTAAAACCCATACCGACCTGCGAACCTCTCAGCTCTCTGAAGAATGTAATCCTCTTTCTACAGTTTCTATATTATGATATATGGTATGAATTCAGTTGTGAGTATCGAGTAGGTATAGCGTCACTGCATTTTGTACAATTGTATCGATAAATGTTGAAAACGATACTTGTAACATCACAAGTTACACACCAATGTTAAATGTTTATTTTAAATGTTTTTCTAGAAGTCTGACCACAAGAAACTTATACTACGATTATTACGATCCACCAATGGTGACGCACAAAAAAGATCTAGAGTCCAAGTATTACGGACAGGATGCGAACGGAAACGCCACTAGATATTCGACACAAGGCAAGTATCAACAATTATAATTTCCAAATCGTTAGCCAATCAAGAGTTATAAAATATTTATTAAAAGTTAAAACTATACATTGTTTGGAAAAGTTCACTATTATATATTTTTAACGTACTAAAGAGCGTATTTGCTTTGAAATGAGGTACTTTTTTTCATAGACAGCCAAACTGGAACAAATCAAAATATTTTAATTCGGCATCATCAATAAAATACCGAAAATTAATGAACTGTAAATTATATGGAATAGATATATTTTAAATTTGAAAATTTTGATGCAGGGCCCCCTCATTTTTGTAAATTTTATAAGAAAATAATTTGTGGTGAATTTGGTTATGATGAATTATCTTCTTCTCGTGCCGCAAGAGGGATGCAAAATGATCAAAGAGAGTAGTTTTATGGTTTTTCCGATTTAACTCAAAAACCAATGACCCTTTCGTAAAATGTTATAAAATATTTAATAAAGCCTTAATTACTTTTTATAAAAAAGTATATATCAAAATTTCTTGTAATTATTATATTTTTTTACAAAAATAGCAAAATATAAATTATTTAATTTATTAGGTATAATTGAATTTATTACGGTTATTTTGTTATATTTTTTTAAAATTTTTACATATTGCTAATAATTATTCGATAACAATATTCTGATTAACAGATTATTTTATATTATTGTTTACTATTTATAGATAAAAATGTTTATTGGTTAATCATAATAATAACAGTAGAAAGGCGATAGAAAATACAAGAAATCGTGACAGCAGTAATTGTTTATTTCGTTTTAGCTTATAATTACAGAAATCTAAATATAACATTAAACTAATCGATCCAACAAAAACTTATAAATAACCTTTTTTTTTAGAAAATTAAATATTACATACATTTATTTAAGATATTTAATTTTATATTTAAATAATTAACACATACGTTAAGATAACCGTAATTAAATTAATTTTACCTAATAAATTAAATAATTTGTATTTCGCTATTTTCATGCGAAAATAATAGATAATTACAAAAAAATTTAACAGATATTTTTTTATAGACAGTAATTAATGATATAATAAATGTTATATACATTTTTATGAAAGGGTTATACCTTATGGTTTTTGAGTAAATCGTCAAAACCATAAAACTACCCTCTTTGATCATTTTTCATCCCTCTTGCGGGACGAGAAGGAGTTAAGTCATCATAACCAAATTCGCCACAAATTATTTACTCATAACACTTAAAAAAATGGAATGGTTATGAAAAAAAAACAATTTTTTTTCTTCTTCCATAAGTAAGAATCGCCCTAATGCATATGATACTCGTATAATACTACAAAGATTATGGTTTGAATTGTTTTTTACATTTTTGATTTTTTATTGATCATTGAATCTCCCAGTCCTAACGTTCTGTATGGTTTTAAATTGTGTTAATTAAAAATATATATATATATATTAAATATATTATAAATATTAAATTAAATTAAAACGGTTTAAACAGTTAAATAATAATAATAATAATAATGGCTTTTTTAGGCTATACCAGTTTGAAATATGATAATTAATAATTGGAATATAAAATAATGATGTTTACTTCATATTTTATTTTATAACAGTTAATATTGAATTTCTTGAATTAATTAAACAATATGAGTAATATACTTTGTTCCTAATTTAAATTTTGATTTGTAATAATTTAACTAAATTGCTTTGGTTAATCAGACCAATATTATTATAATTATAACCATAATGTACACATATATGTATTATAATATTAATTCTAAATAAGTTAAAATTAAATTGTTGTAATTTTAATGGAAAATATTCAATATTTAGTAGTATAGGAACTATAAAAAATTATAATCAGGTTTTAAAGTCAACAAGATGAAAACGTATTTTAATCATTGTTTCGTTACCGTATAGCTTATATTAGATATACCGGTAGACCAAAGGATAAAAAAATCGCACGTTTCGTTTTACATGCTGGTTTTTCATACTTTGGTTGATAGAAATATCGACCAATTATAATATATATCATACTCGTAAAATATACACACCTAATGTATATCATGCAAAAACACTAATAAAAATGCTCTGCACGCAGTTGGTCTCTCATCGATATGCGTTATTATAACAATGAGGAAAATCTAAAAACTAATTGAATATAAATATAAGACGCCTGAGGGTGACGGTGGTATAGTGTCATCAAAAGTAAATAAAAAAAAAAAAAATTCCGAACACGTACGTCACGATACTGATTTGCCACCAATATTCAACGAAAACAAGTGGTTCAATTTTCACATAGTAATATTTCTTTTTCTCGCCCGCCAGGCATAAAAAACAAAACAAAATTGAATTAAAAAATATTCAGCACCTGAAAAAAATATCTAAGCTTAAATTGATCAGTCCACGAATTATAAAAAGAGGGATCTGACAACGTAAATATTATAACAGCGTTACGGGGGTGGTGTTTTTGACGAAACCAAAAATTAACACATCTCGCTAACACTACCATCGTTTATGATATACATACTTGTGATGCGCAAACTGTGTTTAATTGAGAATAATACTGTGAGTATAGGCGAAACAAAACATTTAATTTTGAGTAGATCAACAATTTAATCCTCAAGGAGGTCACATTTTATATTAAGAACTATGGTGATTATAGAGTATATTAATAGGAAGAAATATTTTGATGGCTATCTCTTATCCTCAAATAAGTCCAAGAAGAGCTGTTTGTTATTTGCGATAAAAAAAAAAAAAAAAACTTAACTATCATTATCTGAAGTGTTTGCTTTTAAAATTTAATAAATTAATACATACACAATGTATATTATACATATATGAAATAATGAAAAATTATATTTTTATTAAATTCAAGTTTTATTATTTTCCCAAAAGCTGTAATTATAGAAACATTTCTGGATCAAAAAGTCGATCTATACCTTAATTTTATACTTAAAATAGAATCTAATCGTATATACACATTATTATGAGTTTATATAGAAGTAATTTTTTCGCTTAGTATTCAATACTTAATGCACGTTGCTTACTTTTAGATGTAATCAAAGGGCTTAATCTTTCTTAATGTAATAATGATGGCTCACCTATTGCCCAATAGGTACTATGTATATTTTTGAAATAGTTTTTAATGTTTTTATGTATTATTTATTAATAGTTTATTCAATTATGTACACTTCATTGTCGTCTTTATCGGCTGGAGCACTTTTTTGGAACAAACCAAAAAAAAACCAAAGTGGTCCAGACCGAGATAACCGAGATATTTGTTATTCGTGTTTCATGGATAACAAATAAAAAATTATGGTATCAATGAGTATGTTTTTAATTTCATTAACAACGATCAATACAAAATTATCTTAGATATCCATATTCATTCAATGAGTTTACGTAATCATGAGTAGACAACAATCTTTTGGTTGCAGTTCAATTTCGCATAATTTGCGGAATCGTTTTCCACCAAGTCTTTCTTTCATTTCTAAGATTATGAGTCTGCCCGTGATCACTTACACTCTTGATGTCGTGTTTTAGTATATTAGTTTAAAAATTTAGCTTATTTAATTTAAATAATATAATTTATTTAGCTAATTTAGTTTTCCGAGCTAATGACACGTTACAGAGTTAGCTGTCTCTGAGCCCGATATGTACATACTCGTATGTACACATAACGCGCGCGTTTTTCCATCGAACACCTTAAATTATTAGAAAAATTCAAATACGTTTTATATACGAGTACATAATATACACGTAGGAATAATAATGTGTACATTGGTGTAATGCATTTTACACGAGGCAAGTATAAATGCTAAGGGTCACCTACCACCTCCATCATCACCATCACCTAAAATGTGCTACATACGATTTTCCATTATATGATAGCTTTCGTTATTTTGGTATCAATCAGTTCAGCGGTACCCTATGCCCAAGGGGTAGCACCTCTCAATGTCGGCCACATTGCAGTGACTTCATGAAACACTCTGTCACGCCGTCACTGTACCTAATATAATTTGTTGTACATAAAACTCTTACGGTCAATAATACGAATGCGAATTTTGAGCTGTAATGTACAGAATCGCATTTGTGAAACCATTACATACGTGTGTTGTACGGAATCATAAATTATCATAATATAAGGACGCGACAAGTGTACATGGTTAATGTATGGGTGCAGTCGTGGTTTTGGGCCCACCGATACGTACGTGGTACTTGTCTATGTAATAATACATGGCAGAAGCAGCTAATGTATACCGCGCGTATCTAATCAGAAGTTTCAAAGAGTTTTCGAATCAAAAAAAACACACGCACACACACATACACACACACACACACACATACAAACGAACTTGTAGGTTACGTACGCGCGTGTGTGTTATTATTACCATATTCGTATACACGCACAGTACATGCGGTTTTTCATCCTCGACTAATCGCCGTAGCCACCCAACCCTAGTGCTACTGCTGCTCGCGACCCCTCGCCCTTATGTATTATTTACAATATAATAATGCGTAGTTGTTGTTGCCGTTGATGATACATGAATTATAGCCCCTTCGTTATGGACCCATTATCACTATTTTTCTTTTTTTTTTCTCTCGGAACCGACGAAATCGGTAGGATATAAGCGTTTGGGTTTTAAATAATGTAACGGCAACCTTTTAGTCGAGCGAGTAAGCGTGTGCCTAGTCCCGGTGACTGCAGAGGGAGAACGAAAAAAAAAAAGAAAAGCCAATGACGATTCCCGCCGGGAGTTGAAAAAATACTACAAATCCCATTGTTGTTGCTAATAGCTCGTAAATGAAATCTGTCTTGTTTTCCATCGACAAAACGTCTCTTGCGGACGAGCCTCGCGATTCTCTGTCGTTTTTCTACCTCTACAGTGTACATCATAATTTAAAATAAGTACATAGTTAGAATACTCTGTTGATATATATATATATATATATATATTTACGTTAAGTCTGGTGTGCACACGAATGAACAATTAAATACATTTCTCTACTACTGCTAATTCGATTTATTCGCAAATAATATTGATAATTTTTTAGTATTTTAATCGATAACTAGCAATAAAAATCGGCAGTCTTATCCTGTCAACTTATTTTCTTTGTATATGTTAGTATACTAATTATGTGAAAAACGCATCAAAGGCAAATAACATATATATCATGATATATCTACCACTAAAGTGCTGCTAAATCATTCATGTTGAATGTATAATATAATAATACAGCGTTTGTCCAGATAATTTCATAGATTTTAAAATTTTAAGTTTGTTAATAAGTATTTTGCATAGATAATAACGATGCCACAAGCAACGTAATATATACAAATTACAATGATTTATACTCAAATTATATTACATAAATGTATACAAACATTTATATACACACTTAATTATAAAATATAAATAATATGAGGACTAAAGTTGAAGATAAAATAATTATTCGAAATTTTATTTACTGAACGTAGTAGGCATCTACAGTATAAAATTTTAAATCTAATATATTACAGCCCATGTATACAATTCGTTTTTAATTAATGGAAGAATAAAACAAAAAAAGATGAATACACGCAAAAATGAGATTAATGAAAGTTAATATTTAATATTTATTCAATAATTAAAATAAATGAAAGCGTTGATTTAATTTATATACACGTATTTTTTCCCGCCGTATTTATACTCTACGGTTTGTAGGATAAGTTAGTTATATTAATTTTTTTTTTCCACCACGTAAAACTGCTAACACGATGAATATTAATTAAATTTGATTTTAGTTTTATTTAAAAAGACGTAATAAATAACTAATCATTTCAACAAAATAATTAAACGCTATGAATTTATATAACAAGAAAATTTAAAACAGGTGGTAATAATTTATGTACAATATTTGAATTACCTTGCTACGACTATTTCAGTGTCGATGAAGTGAAGAAACTGTAGTTATCAGTTATATTTATTAATAACTGCTTTAAAAACAAGTAAAAAAAAAAAATTAGCAAAAAGTTCCAACATTAGCATTAAATGGGTGTAAATAATTAAACTCTTAAGTTTAAATTACCAGTTGAATTTGTTTGAGTTTCGATAAAATTTATTGGTCAGTAACAATATATTAAAATTTCAGTTTCAAATGAAAAAATCCACGTTTTTATAAAATGTAATTATAGATCCCGCTCTACTGAGTCTTCATTTTATTTTTTTTCTGTACTTAATTATTTAAGTATTCAAGTATGATGTATGTTAGTATATGTATAGTTAGGAATACCCTCAGGGAGTTAAAATATTAAAGCGAAATAAAAAATCTACTTAGATACAGGTTTAGAATGTTAGTTTTTGTTGTGTTCGTCGTCCATGTACCTTTTGAGAGCAATATGATTCAATATAAAGCGTATTAAAAGTAATTGTGATCCTAGATTGGTGCAATATAAATAAAAACAATAACTAATGAATATCTTTAAAAAAAAAATAAGAAAAATACACATTCGTCATAGTTTGTAAAAATATGTTTAAATTATTAAAAATAAAACAAAATCTTTTTTTGGCACTAAATAAATGTTACAAAGTTAATCTTGTACATAATATTCAAAATATAAAAGTTACTATTATTGACTTAATTAACATAAATATAGCAAGTCGTGGGATAAAATATACTATAACTTTCAAGTTTCTCTGCCTCTTAGGAAAACTACACCAAGAATTGAAAAAACAAACTTCCTAAAATAACAGCTATTTTTGGAGTTCAATTTCCTGCTTAAAAAATATGTTTTTTGGAACTTATAATACAGGTTTACTATCCGTCCAAAAATTGTTTGATGAAAAAACACGAATTATATTTTAAAATTATATATTTCTCGTAGATATCACTTCATAGTCTAATACTTAAAACATATTATATAACTATAATAAAACTTGTAATCGTGCTTCAAGAAATAACAGGGTTAAAGTATATAAAATAAGAAATAAAATGTTATTATCTTATACATAATTTGTATATTATTATATTATTACATAATTACTGGTACGATTGAGACATTAAATCGAACATTTCAAGTTAACTATCAATAGTTTAAAAAATATATATTATTACACAGTAGTATGTAGTAAAAAAGTGGGTTTATGCGAGGACTGACGACGTGCTTGAAACACTTATTTCTTTTGTTCGTCTTTTTGAGTTGTTGTATAAATTTTTATGTACATATATATATAGGTATATATCCTGCTGCCAACCCGATTAAAGACGAGCGCCCTTTATAGAATGATAGAATGATAAGCCGCTCGCGTCGTAGTCGTTTTTTCGTTTAAGTTTTTGAGGTTTTGAACGGATGCTTTCAAAATCGTTCGTGTACATTATATGTTTATATACATAGTGTAAATAATACCACCGTAGATCTTTTAAAATATTAAGATTAATTGTTTTTTTTTTTTTTTATATAATTAAACGAAAAATAATCATACAAATTTGTACAAACATTTATATATATGTATATATTTGTATATTAACCATAAGCGAACTTACGTAAGTTCGTTAATATTAATTTATCACAAAGACTACGGAAAAAAATAGTTCGAGCATGAACACTAATTATTAATATTGCATTATCATTCCCTAAATATATTATAATACGTGCCATTTAATCCTCAGGTGGCTCGCCATTGTTTTTTAGCAAGTCCGACGTATTTAACTATCACTCGACGCATATGCACATACAACCACCACCTCCACCACTGCTGATCAACAAAGACAACGGACATCAGGATGGTAAGTTTGTGTACTTTATGAAATATATGATTATCCTTTTTTTTTTTTTTTTTTAGACTTTGAGTGAAACCATGAATGTAATGGTTTTATGTAAGATGTGTGTTTTATTTTTATTTTTTGTATTATAAACACGATTTTTTTTATAGTAATATTTTTATTATTTATTAACACACAATATAACGCATAAAGAATTAAATCAATAAAAAAAATGTTGTTATTTATTTTGCTTATGAGGATTGCTCTAAACATTACAACCTTAAAGATTTTTGATAGGAAATTTCACCTTATTGGTAATTTAATGAAAGCTATTTCATGAATTTCTAAACAGTTTTTTTAATAAAATAATATATATAGGCGTGTGCAGACCTGTATTTCAGAGGGTGCCTACAATACTTTTGGACGCTATATTAACAAAACGTATTGGTATATTTAATAAATTATAATGTATAAATAATTAAATAAACATTATTTTAATTTTTTATTTAATATTGTAGTATATTATTCCCAATGAATATATTTTCCTTGAATCTCGTATATTTTTTTCATATAGTTTCAATTATTTGTGGTTTGTATTTTTGTAGTCAATTGTAGCTGTTATATCATCATAATAATATTTTGCCCAAAATTTAGAAAATTTAGTTTTATTTTTTCTAAAAAAAAGTATTATTCATTTTATCAAATATTTCAAAAGAATAAATTACTTTTAATTTGAGAAATATAAGTTAAAATAGAAACCCCTTACTCTTAAATTTAAATTGTAGGACCTTAGTTACAACCATCCTGGAGGTGCACGAGCATACTCGGCACACCAATACAATCGCCTATGCTAATATATATATTAAAGAACTGATGATAATTATAAAAATATATTTACGGTATACTGGTTGCAGCAATATTGAATTTTTGTTTGCACGTAAGTTAATAAGTTATAATTGTTAAGGCTTGAAATTGACACTGAACATTTATATTACCGTTGATTCAAAAGATACATTTTTTTAAATAAATTTCTATTTTTAATAGCTATTTAAAAGTATTAGAAAATGTCATGTTTTTTTTTCCGTAAAATAACGATAAAAATATTTCGGTTTGACGTAAAGTTTTGATAATTTAAAACAAAATTTATTAATTACTTTTAAAAAATTAGGTATAGATTGTACATTAAACACGAAAACTACTCGTGAGAAAGTTTTGCGCATGATTACAGTTGCGTTTATAATATTAAATCAGCGATGTTGTCATCGTTGTCATACAGGCGGAGGAGTCTCGGAATCATCGGTCGCGTCCTCGGGACACGAAATGAGCAGTGGTGAAGGATACGCTGGAAGCACCGTTCCACCACAGCCCCAACGACGGGGTGCGTTACAGTTATGGCAGTTTCTGGTCACGTTGCTGGAGGACCCGAACAACGCATCGTGCATCATGTGGACCGGAAGGGGAATGGAGTTTAAACTAGTCGAACCGGAAGAGGTATGAAAAGATGACAGTTGAAATTTGTGGCATGTGATAGTGTACACGTATTAAACATACACACACACACACACACACACACACACACACGCACGCACGCACATATATATAAACAGGTAATAAATTTAGGTTTTTTTCATTATTTTTTCGGAATATCTCATTTTACAAACAACTCTCGAACTATTTCTATTCATCATCAAAACCTTGCTTCTCGGAACGTCTCTTAAAGTTTCCGCTTCATTTTTGATTGAATCCTTTCACCTTGTTTTCGGTCTTTCTAGTGGTATTTTTCTCATCGAGTTCTATTCCAGGACTGCACACTTAAGTAGTAAGTTTTGACTTCTCGGTGCGTTCGTTACCAAGACTGCGGTGTCTTGCCTTTTACGTGGTCTCCGAAATACTTTTGTGGCCGCATACGTACAAAATACATCATTCTGCGTACATGTGTTTTGCATTTTAATAGTTTGATTTTTCGGGGTACACAGGTGGCTAGGAGATGGGGTTTGCAGAAGAACAGACCAGCCATGAACTACGACAAATTGAGCCGGTCACTCAGATATTACTACGAGAAGGGTATAATGCAGAAAGTAGCTGGTGAGTGTAACATGTCTTATCATAATAAATCAGTATGCAATTTTTTTTTTTGCATATGATTAGTATGCAGTTCATAAGTAGAGACGAACCGGTGATGCATCAAAACGCCCATGATACATATTCACACTCGTGCGCGGGCGCTATTGTTATCGTAATTCTCGGTGGAACAGCCATTTCGTAATCTCGTGATTTACATTAATGCATTTCCAATACAATTAACTACGCAATCTTCCAACTTCCCAACAGTTAATAAATTCGAACATGTATATAAAATATAAAAAAAATTTACACGTAATATCCCGTTTATCTTTAATTCTTAATATATTTATATTGAATGTATTCTCGAGTTCGAAAAGAAATCGCTGGAGGAAATGAAAACAACAAATTGATTTATCGGAAGTCCTATTTATAATTCATAACATTAAAATTACTGTGGTAACTGGAAACACTGATGAAGCATTTTAATACGCGCGTAATATTTTAAAAATATTTTTTTTATTATTTCATTAAATCCAATTTTTTTCATAAAATGAAAAAACATAATTATTAACAGCAAATGTTTCCGTCCTATTATCGAACACCCGTTTCCTCCCAGATTAACGATTTTTAATGTAATAATATAACTACTGGGACATTTTAATTTCTCAGCCGTTAAAAAAAAAAAAAAAAAATTAAATCTTCGTTTATATTTTTCCTATAATGTGTAATGCTACATATTACTGCACGATAACAATTCAAAGTTATCGTCAGGACGGTCGTGATTTAAATCGATATAAATGTATTCTTGCACAAAGTATAGGGAATACTGCACGAAGGATATTCGATAAAAATTCAATATTCTCAAAACAATAATATAAAAAAAAAAAAATTAATAATACATTCCGATCGTTGTTATAACACACGTCGTCGTTACGATCGTTACTGTACGCACAGCTCATGATCGTGTCCGACGCCCGCGGCGTGTGCCTGCACGACTACAATGCAACTTAACGCTGCGCCGATGTTGTTAATACGAAGCGTTATGCAAACATGCTCGCGGAGTATCGATGTGAACAAACGGGGGAGAAAAAAAAAAAAACACCAACGAAACCGAACGTCGTCGCGTCTACGGAATCCGTGTGCTTAGGCCGTAGAGCGTTAAGCTACGTTCGGGTGATCTGATTTTCGTTGACGTTGTACTGCGGCAAAAAAGATTTCCGACGCCGTTGGTGGACCGCGGCCAAAAGCGTCCAAGCTCAAGTCGACGACTACAGCTGGACAGCTTGCCCGCAACGCATCGGTGAGAAAAACGTCCGCGTCCTTTCCCGCACTGATGTACGCTGCATAAACCGTGCACACAGGCGGTTTGACGTTTTTTGGTTAGCGGTTCAAGCGTAGTTTTTACCACCCAACCACCACGTACAAAAACTTTCTTCTTCTTCTTTCTCAGCTTATCGGCCCCGTTAAGTGCTATCGCTGCCATCACAAAACCTCTCAGTTTCTCTCTATCATACGCATCGTCAAAAGATGACTCTCCTTCTGTATTGTTGAAATCTTGAGCTATAACGTCCGCCCATCGGGTCCTTGGTAATTTTACCTATCTAATTTTTAGATACCGCTGCCAGATGCCAAGACCAAGTACACCCGTCTGTTAAAATGACATCCGTCCCAAAATTTTTGGCGGTTCAGTGAACCACAAAATTCATGATCAAGCCGCCTCTGACTGTGCACGTACGATACGGATCGTACCGTCGCGATAATAATAAATAATAATGATATTGTTATTATTATTATTATTAATTATTGGCGTTTTGAGCAGTAGTAACTCGCGACGGTCGGACGCCCGCGGCGTGTATGCGCTCGATTACGCGCGCGTGCGCCGGTGTTTGTCGGACATAATAATGTAATATCACAACGGCGGCGAAAAGGCAGAGCGAACGTCGTTGTTGGCCGTGTACACTTGGACGACCGTGTATCGCCGCCGAGTGTTTGTATTACATGTAATGATAATAATAATAATAATAATAATAATAACAACAACAACGATACTTGCGCAGGCATATATGTATAGGGGCAGAGGGGAGGAGCGTGTAGGCGAGTGAGCAAAACACGCGAGTGGGCGTTTGTGTGCATACACCGCGTTCGTGTTGTTGTTTGTTATTGACTGATATCATGACGGTTGCCCGTGTTTAACTGTTTGCCAGGCGAACGGTACGTTTACAAATTTGTTTGCGACCCCGAGGCGCTGTTCAACATGGCGGCCACCTACGATTACGCAGCCGTCTCCGACACGTCCGGAGGGCCCAACGGAACCTCCGCCGCGGCCGCCGGTTCTGCTCCTGCCCCGAATGTGGCTCATAACCACCATCATCACCACCACCATCATCACCAGCAACTGGCCACCAGGTACGCAGCAGCGGCCGCTGCTGCTGCGGCTGCTGCCGCCGCGGCCGCAGCTGCGGCCAACATGCACACGGGCGGCTCGGCTTACGGCGGATCGTTACCACCACCGCCGCCGCCGCCGCCACCGCCACCGCCGCCACCGCCGCCGGCCGCAACCGGTGGCGCGATCGACGAAGACGGCGGCTACGGGTGCAATTACGGTGGTGATAATTCGATCGTGACCGAGGTGACCACGGGAGTGGCGGCGGCCAGCGTGGTGACCACTACGTCTTCGTCCTTGTCGTCTTTGTCATCCCTGTCGTCCGCGTCATCCTCGTCGTCTTCATCATCGTCAGCGTCATCGTCGTCGTCGTCGTCGTCCTCGTCGTCCTCGTCATCCACATCGCCGTCGGCCGATCGTGGTATTAAGGCCGAACATACAAGAGACGACGATGATTGTAAGCCAGTGGCGTTGGCGGCCGGAAGACGACACCAACATCACCATCAACACCTCCAACACCACCACCAACAGCAAAGAGGAGAGTCCATCATCGACCTTCAACACAATCACAATCATCATCACCAAGAACACCACCACCATCAACAACAACAACAACAACAACAACAACAACAACAACAACAACAACAACAACAACTACAACAACAACAGCATCAACAGCATCAGCAGCAGCAGCAGCAGCAACAACTGCAACAACATCAACATAGAAATGAAATGGGTGTCGATCACCAACATCACCACCATCACCCGTCCGTGGTCTCTGCCGCCACTACACCAACCGAAGGGGGTTACTGGTCGGCCGGAGTCTTCGTCCGATAGTATTACCGTACAATCGGCACAGCTTGTAGGTATTCGCGTGTTTGCTTATGCACATAATATGTATTTTTGTACAAACATAGACTATATATATTTATGTATATTTTCGTCGTGAGATTATTAACAGAAGTTATGAAGTACTCGTGTCGATTACCGAGTTAGGCGTAGAAGGAAATAGCAAAAATTACCGAGCGAGAATGTATTTTTTCTGTATCTCGAGGAACATAAAAATTGTAACTAGTTTACGTTTTCCGAAAAAAATATTTTTTTTTTTTCAACTGAAACAAAAAAAATAAGTAGAAGTAAATAAATCAATCACTCAATCATCTGTACAGAAAATGGTAGACAGTGATATAAGCGTAAACCTTAAATATGTCAAACAAACCATAAATAAACCACTTATTTACAGGTTAATTGTTCCAGGCGATAAAACGAATATGTTTTGAAAAACATAGTTAGTTATACCAAGATTAAAGTCGATAATGCTATAATTACCGTAACGAGTATAAAATAATCGTTGCTACACGAAATTTGAAACTGTCACGCAAACGAAGACATTACACACAATTTGTATGATCATGTAGGTAGTATAGGTAGTTTTACACGTGGTTTGTTACAGTAATCGTGTCTCATCCAGGGACGGATTGACACAACATTTAGGCCCCGACAATTTGTTTAGAATGACCCCGGCTTAGTTAATTAAGAGGTCCAAAACGTTTGACTCTATTTAACGTATTATTACCGATACTTAATATTAGTGCTTACTGAATATGGATAACAGCATGGTCTGTAGAACCATTATTAATCAATATAAATATAATACTAAAGCATAGGTCAAATAAAATAAACTATTAAAAAATTAATAATATTGCACTTACTTAGTATAATATAACATGTACTAAAATGTAATATTGTGTGCTACTATTGTACTTAGTTCCTTGCATTGATCAGCATTGTACCGTGTAATTATAAAGTATACTTACAATACTATTTATTCGACTATAGTCAGCTATTCAACAAACAATTAATTCAATGTTAGAAATTTAGTGAACATTTCAGAAAATTGGGTTGGTTAGAAAATGTAAAATATAAATTTTCCTCATGAATCGTAGTTCGATCTCCTTGCAATGATGAATGATATATATTTATGTATAATATGTATTTGTATTTTATAAACAAAAAAATATTTACGAATACACCCGAAGCGTTAAAAAGGATTCTCAAGATCCCGCGTACTCCCGGCAATGATGGATACTGACATCAGTACTCACAGGATGAAGGAAATTCTACTTATCTTGGTATCTTCATAATGTTTTCCGCCGTAAAAAAAAAAAAAGTAGAAAAATATTGCAAGTGAAATGGTATTATGACCAGTCAGTAGTCTGTATCATGGACCGTGTCGTAGCCAGAAATTATTTTTTTTGTGAGAGAGGGGGGTTAAATTTTCTATATAAGTACTACATTGTTTGTTTTAATAAGTCGATTAAACAAATGTTAAAAAATATAAAATGTGTTGTTATCTAGTTTATTGAAACTGTGAATACTGTTTAATGATCACATAACAACTACGTCTTAAAACTATTGTGTATTTTACAAAATAAGAAAGACATTTCGTGAGGAGGGGGTTTATAACCCACTAACCGCCTCTGACTACGCCTCTGATCGTGGACACGTATCACATTGATATTACTGCAGACATTACTACACGCTTGCGCATTTACATTACATCCGAAAATGATATTTTTTTTGAATTGCGCCACGCGTTGATGCTTAGCAAAGGGTTCGAAGTGCGTGCGCGGTTTGCTAACAACAGGTGTACCCGATAACTAGAGCTAGGATTTTAATGACCTAAAAAATACACAAAAACGCACTAAAAAAAAATGCAAAAATGACCTAAAAACTCTAAAAAATGAACTTAAAAAATTACCAAAAAATGTACTTAGATGAGTGAAAAAAATTTATTTTTAGAATATTAATTAATAATTATGATTTATGAATAAAAGAGGTATACATTTGACTTGTGAATTTAACTGCTTCCTGGTATAATTATTCTGAAAAATCAATAAAATCATAAATTAAAATAATTTAATGAAAAATATATCATATTTTTTTTACCTGTACACATATTATTGCATTGCACAATTAGATGATTCCTAAGGTTTTCAAACAGGAAGCTGCGACGGCGGTCAGATAAAATGTTTTTATATGAAAAAAACTTCGTTCGACGTCCACAGAAGTAACAGGAGCATATTTGAAATGAACCATATCATTTAAAGTTAGGTCTTCCGGAATACCCTCTCTAACATACTTGTTATATTTTCACCGTCCAGAATATCAGATATATTTTTTAAAACTTTGAATCCATTATTATTCATCAAAACATTTTTCAGTTTGTTTGATATTTTTTCTCCGATTACATTAGGAGCAAGGTACATTGTAGTTTCAATTTGTTTTATTTTATTAATAGATTCTGAGAATAAGATTCCAGAATTCTCCAGATTTTTTATTTCTGAAGGAATGAAACCAAAATTAGATTTTATATAAATTAGATTGGCCTCTAAACTTGATTTAGACATAAGTTCTTTTGCTTCTTTTATAGTAGTCGATCATCATGATTTAATTCAAGTACAACTTTTTTTACATAAAAAAAATTCTCACAATAGTAATTTACAGCATTTAGTCAGGTTCCCCATCGTGTGATTACGGGTTCGAGTGGTTATGGAATACCTGGAGCAAGAGTTTTAAACATTTGTGTACTATATGGTGATTTTAAAAATATTATTTTTACGCAACTTATAAGTTTATTGACACCTTGAAAATTTGATCTTATTTCTTCCTCAACTCTATGAATTGCATGCGCCACACAGGTTACGTGCACCATTTTTGAATATAAAGTACAAATAGCTCTTCCTGCTTTCACCATATATGGGGCAGCATCAGGTACAAAAATAAGGACATTATCGTGTTTTATTCCTTCAGGCCATAATGTAAACATGGCTTTATCGAACGCTTTTGCAATGGTTGAATGATTTGTTTTTTCCAAGACATCAGAATATAATAAAAATATTTTTCCTGAATTTTCTGCTTCCAGGGTACCAATAACTATATTTACTACATAACGGCCTTCAACGTCTGTTGTTTCATCTACACTAACCCAAATTTTTTTATCGCCTACATAGTGTCTAATATTTCGTATTGTATTTAAATAGCATTTTTCAACATAATTTTTACGCAATGTAGACTCGTCTGGGATTTTAAATTTTATATTTTTTTTCTAAAAAATTTCTAAAATTCGTATTATTTAATTTAGCAAGTGGAATATTAGCTACTAATGTTTCATAAAGCTCTAAATTAAATGACGATTGATAACTATTATTTGTTAAATTAGATAATAGTACTTGATTATTTTGTTTCACTTCATTCATTCACCACAAGCATGCTTATCTCGACTGATGTGTTGAATTGTAAATTTCTTTTCGGAAGCCACTGTAACATTACAAACTTTACAGAAAAGCATCATACCGTCCATAGAAAAAATATCGGCACCAAACTCACTCACAAAATTACGTAAACGGCTTCCTAATGTTGACTTAATTTTTGGCATTTTTTAAGATTTTTAAAGTTTTAATATGAGTCGTAATATTATTTGTTTAGTATTGTGTATAGATCGGTGTAGAACCATATAGGTACATGTCATATTCACTACTAAAGCTACTATTGTATACCTATATAGTTTTGAATTCGATCGATATGTAATCTTATCTTACTTACTCTTATATTACTTTTTCAGTATCAATGGACTGAAGTAGGAAATTGCCTATAGCTATTAATTGGAATTCCCTTTACGCATTAAAAAAGCTTAAAATAAATAAAAATTAGTTAAAATACACAAAATGAACGTAATATTTGTAATATTATGTAAAAATGACCTTAAAAATGCAATAAAATGCATTTAACACAAAAAATGCAAAAAATGCAAAAGAATGCAAAATAAAAATTACATATTCTAAATTGTTATATCACGAAACAAATTTAGTTTTTGGTTAGAATTGTATAGCACTTAAAGAAAAAAAATACAAAAGTCACCAAAATCCTAGCTCTACCGATAACCAATGTATTTTTTATACTTTATCAACCGTGTCATGATTTTGCGACCATATCGTGTTTTCAAACACAATACCGGTCGTTAAATGTAATTTATGGTCGAAATAGATTAGATAATTTCGTTCTATCAACCAAACAAATGATCGTCAATAATTTATTCGCGGTAATGATATTTTATTTTTTATTTGTCCTTAACCACGTTTGGAGTACAGACAGCAAAGCTAGCTAAACGAGACTCGTGTTCTTACGAAAATCCTGGTTTAAATGGCCCACAGTTAATCAGAGATATCCGTTGCGGAATAAATGAGACATTATTATAGACCGAAATCACTCAACATATTTACATATTTTGGTTTTTTAAATACACATTAATCCGAGTCCTGCTCACTCAATATATCGTCAAACACGTCGAAATAGAACAGCCGTAGGTACCTACTACAATATAGCGGACGTGAGGAAACCGCGCACGCAGTTTGGTCGCGACGTATTTTTTTATTTTTGTTGTTGTTTCTGAATACGGCGATTCGTATGCATCCCTTATTTCTTACCCTTTGATATCTTGTTTGTATCGTTTTTTGCTTGCGCGCTTCACTATGTATTTTTGTGTGATTATATTATTGGAGGGTCGTTTACAGTAGCAGTGGGTGAATAACATTTATGGGAAGACTTAACTTTAGTGTATAACTATCGAGTGGATTTGCGAATTTGACTCCATAAGATAATTTATTTAAAATACTAAGAAAAAGTATAGTTTCTCCTACAGTATTATGATAGAATTAGGTATGTATAGAACTACAACCTTTATCGTAACCATTGAGCCAAGTAAATTTGTTATACCAACTACTTTGAAATGAACGAGTCAATTTTACGTCTTTATATTCGATTGATTAATGTGAACGGGTTTTTTTTGTTTTTGAACTTTAATTTTTCGTTATACGTCAATGAATGAAAGCCGTTGTTCAATAATTCATCTCTAACGTACAATGTATTGATGCCATAATTGAAATATAATATTTAATTAAATACGCGGTTAATTTACGACCCGTCACACAGTGGTATGAAATCAATTCTAGCACGTCAAAATTGTTATTTTAGTGAATTAATTTTTATTTGTGAAAAAAAAGTACGACAACTTTAATTCTTTTTTTTTTATTTCCATTCGTTATAACGATTTGTGTAGTTGAGTTTAAAATTTTACCTAATATATTATTTTATTCAGTGGTGTATTGGTAAATATATTTAATGGTATGCGCATTAAAAAAATATAGATATAACCTCAAAAAATTTCTTTTCCTCTACGTTCCAATAAATTAAATTAATCATTAGCATGATTATAACTTCAAATAATACTATAAAATACAACACCACAAGGTATACATTTGCCACGCGTTTAAATTGCATGATTGCAGATTTAAGAACTACGGACTGAATGTTCATAATCCATATTATATTTAATAATATATTATTATATTATATTTATATTATATTTAATAATATATTATTATATTATTCAAAATTTTATTTACTAAATTGAACTTAAAATACATTAAACACTGTAATCCTCAACAGATAAATATTTCATTTAAACTTCATGGTTTAAAACAATTTTTTCCAATGAACTAGTATTAAATTTTGGTTTTATTTTAGAAGCGTGAAATAATATTTTACATTAGGTGTACGCCGAAAATCGAAAAATCTACGGATGGTTATACGGCGTATACCCGCGTATACGTACCAATACACCCCTCATATATAATTTATATTATTATCGTTGATTATTATGTTATTATGTTGATGAAACAATGAATTATGACAAAACAAAATAACTTACTGTAATAGTAAAAACTTTCAGATCAACAGCTTTTACCCATTCGGTGAATATCAATACGATAAACTAAGCATGTCTTACAATTCTTAATTGCTATTCGACATTGGTTGCGCGTCATGTGCCATGAAATTTTGATTGCAATTAAAATCGCATCAGTAGGTACGATGAGATGAACATTTTGGTACCATAACGATGTGTGTTTATTATATGCAAAGAATATAAAATATTAGCGTAGGTAGTTATATTTATTTGTTCGTTTGGTCGTGACACACAATATGTGACGCCGTGTATGCGGTACGGACACATACAATACAATACACGAGTTAGGTTAAATTTAAATGCAGTGAAACCTCTAAATAGTGGATATTTGCATTGCAAAATGTCCATCGCAACGAGCCGAAATCAGAAAAAAATTACAAAGCGCAACAAAAAAACCTGCAATATTATTGCAGTGTACTGTTATGTGTGATATTAATTGTTTATTTTAATATTACAATTTATATTCATTTTTATTCAAATGTATTATTCATTGTCTATGTCTATGGATACGTACTAAAAAAAAAGGGTGTTTATGTTTTTGTACAGTTAAAATGTTTCCATTTATGTAATAGAAAAACCATTACGACAGTAAAATGTAAACGATAAATATTTTATTTTTAACACTTAAAATTTTCGATATGTAATACATACATATGCATATGTTATGTTCAACTATGAGAGGTTATTACCCTAATTATTGTACATACATTTTCGCCAACGAATTTAAAATTGTCCACTATTGAGAGGTGTCCATTTATAGAGGCTTCACTGTACACACTTACACATACACACACATCCATCAGAATAAGACTTTTAACATGTACAAATGTGTGTTTTAAATGCAATAAACTTAAGTATTGAAAACCAGTAGTGGTGTTCTATCATTTGCACTCAATGCCAGCCTGTTATCTGTCAAAATCCATAATTCAACATCCATCTGTTAGTATGTATTATTAATTAACTGGTTATATAATTTATTATCAGTATTCGTTAATGTTGCTGTCGTTTTCTCAAAGTACTGATTTGTAATTGAAAATAAAATGAAAAAAAAAAAGTTTTATCAATTTGTTCTTTATTTTCAACTCAATATATACAACTATATATATCAACTTATTTATGTATATATATATATAAATTGTTTTTACTAAATCGATCAAGATACGGACATAGTTTCAACAAAAAATAAAAATGATATATATAATTAATTCAATAACATAAGTAAGTATATTATATTTATGGATAGTAGAATCAGTTTAACATAGTAATAATAATAATATTAATAATAATAATAATAATAATAATAATAATAAAAAAAAATCCTTTAACAGATAAAGACTAAAGTTAAATAGAAACTATTAATAGTACTTACACATAAAAATAATATTATGATAACAGTATTTAAAGCAAATTTGTAATGAAAAACTTAATTAAATACAAAATTAAAATTCGTAATGGTATAGAATTACAAAAATATTAGTTATATTTTTCTGGTCTTCAAAGAAGTCAATTTTGTAGCAAAAATCAGTTGATTTTACTTTTAATACACAATATAGGTAAGGAATAAAATTAAGGCACATTTATTTGAACATTTCAATTAAATATTAAACATCAAATTAATTTATACTTAAAAAATGTGATCAATTAGATAAATATTAATAATTTGGCCACTAGAATAAGCAGACATTTAAAAAAATTTGTTCAACTGAATGGCACCCACTCATAATTTTAGTGCAAATTAAAAAAATTTCAGACTTTTGTTGTTTGTTAAAATCACACTTCGTACGTAAAATATACAAATTAAATTACGTTTTATCATTACATTATCCTTGATGAAAACTACAATTTATAATTTTATTTTTAAAATAATAATAACAAACAACTGAGTTTATTTATACGTAAAATATATATTATTAATATTAAAAAAAAAAATAAAAAAAAAAAATTAAGACTTAACAACCAATAAAAATAAAAATAAATTACTGTCAATCAGTCCATCAATTGAAAAAACAAATTTATGAACATACTTTAAATTTCTTTATATAATATACAATTCAATGAGATAAAATTATGGTAAGCTTTAGAACTTAACTGCATCCGATCAAATTATCTTTAAAATCTGACCGGATACTGTCGTTGTCACCGTAGTGCATCCACATTGAAGTGACCACCACCATTGGACATTCTATGATCACCTCCGTTAGACATCCTATGATCAGTGCCATTAGACATTCTGTGATCTCCATTTGACATTCTGAGGTCACCTCCATTTGACATTCTATGGTCGCCAGCTACTGATGGTTTTTTATAAAGTTCAAATGCGCTTCCTCGTTGGTCTCGATGTTGTGTAAGATCCAGTGTGTTTGGATCTCTATGATGTTTGTAATACATATGACTACGATCCATCTGCTGGGATGGCTGTTGTCCATTACCACCACGACGATCATACCCTCTGTCTAAGCTACTACCATGGCCTGAATCGGCTGTGTTCACATCTGTTGATTCCGATGAGTACTTACTGGGTGATGATGGCATCTATATAAATAAGATTTAAAATTGGATAAGTAAAAATACATTTTAAAAAACTTATGTCAAAAGCACTCACTCCATTGGACATGTGTGATGAATATGTACTGTCAGCCATGCTGAATGATTTTGAGTGCTGAAAACCATTTGGTGGTGGTGGTTGATAATACTGCTGTTGTTGCTGCTGCTGCACTGGGGGGCGGTAGTTTTTAGGTTTTGGTGGTGGGACAGGTTTATAGGGTTGTTGCTGTGGAGGTGATTTTGGCAATGGAAGTGGTTTACTAGTAGCATACTCAATCATACCTCCAGAGGTACCACCAGGAGGTCTATAAACAAACAAGGTACTAAGTAAACAATTCTACATATACACTAATATAGTATTTAATAAGCAATAACTATTAAAAAAGCGAGGACTAATCTATACAATCCAATTCATACAATATATCTTTTGTATGAATAGGATATATCATTTATTGGGTCGATTATATTCAAGTTCCTATAAAACTGTAATGTTTTTAACTTTGAAATTGTCCTAAAACCCATAAATGAGATAATTTAACATATTTTTTTAGTATTTAAAAGATAAGATTTACTAACCTGTATTTAGGATAATCTGATATTTTTGTGTCAACTGGTTGTTGAGTTGACCTAGTAAATCTATAAGGATCATGATGTCTTCCTAGAGTGTTATTACTGCCCGGTTTAAGATCATCTTGTGAGTTTGAACACAAAGTTGTTGATAAATTTGCACTACCGTTGCTGCCATTATTCATACGTACACCGTAACTGTCATATGATGACACACTGTCATAACTATTGTGCATATCATAGAGCTAGAAGAAAAATTTGTAGTTTCAATAAGTTTCAATTAATATTATTTAGTATTATCATACTTGTTTGCTTGTGCTAGTGTGGGTTCTTTGATGATGAGGAGTTGCATTTATATAATTTGGTATATCATCAACACCATTTGGACTAAATAATCTATCCGTGGCTGATCTTTGGCTATTACCTCGATTTCCATGTAATGGTTTTGTGTTTCTATCAACACGAGGAGGTAAATCTGGAGGTCCATTACCATTTACTATTAATGTTGTATGAGTAGGAGGTCCTGTCATACGCATTGTTTGAGGAGGCTCATAACTTGCCTATTAAAATTAATTAATTGAGTTAAATAAATTGCTACAATACAAATAATACATTTCAACAACAATTAATTAATTTGTTTTAGTATAAATAGTACATTAAATTAAACATACTTGTTTGAACACTGATGGTGAATATGGTGGAGGTGGGTTGTAATTAGGAATGGCAGAATCGTCTTGAGTTGTAATACTTGGATCGCTTGAACTTTTCACTAATCTTGAGCCAATAGCAGATGGACTAGCCGTAGCAGTAGATATAGGAGATGCTAATGTTGTATTACTAGTTTCCATATCGCTTTCAGGAGATGATGCATATGACAAGCGTAAGGAGGTCATCGGGAATAACAGGTCATCAGACAGATTTTCTTCAGGCTGAATACATAATGCATGCCACAAACACAAAACAACACGTTAGTAATTCACAAAACAATAATCAGTTAGTCAACAACACAAATTAGATAGTAAAAGTTAATAATGAATAAAATATTAACACATATTTAAATAGTTAAATGATCAATTAAATCTAATAAAATTCAATTTAAATATAAGTAAATAATATTTTATTATTTATTAATAAACTTGTAAACATAAAAATTACAAAAACAAAAAAAAAAAAAAAATCGCAAAATTTAGTTTTTAATTTATATTAATTATTAAAAATTAAAATGATTAATGAATAAAATCTACTTCGCATATATTATTTTTGTTGTTTAAAATGACAAAAGAATATAACCTAAATTTGAATGAAAATTGTTAATCATGCGGTATATATTATTATTTATAATAAAAGTGCACACAAGTGTAAAACTATAGTCATTAAATATAACCAAAAAAGTCATTTGGTTTTTTGGTATGTTCAATGTTACTAGAAATAACATAAGGATCACAAAATGGAAATGACATAGGAAGTAAATAAAGATCTGATAGGAAGTCTACAGTCTATAAATAATATTTTCAATTTCAAAATATTAAGATTTATTATTAAATGAAATATTGTATTTAAAGTATAACATACTTTTGTCTCGCTGACCCAAGTCGGTGAACTCTGATGTTTGTCAATCAGTTCTCTTAGTTTTCGATACCAAGCATCTCCTCCGTTAAGTGTTAGTGAAGATGTAAATACATGTGACCATACTTTTTCCAACTTTTGACATTGTTCTAGTAGTTTCTTACTGCTTTTATGGGCAGTTCTATAAAATAACATCAATAAGTAAAAAATTTAAAAAAAAATGATTGATTACACATTACTTAGGTAACCCGGCACGAAGTTCTTTGATCACTTGTTTATTATCTGCACGCAGCATAATAACAATAGGATAGAACTGAGCATAGTTTAAACGATCAACAGCATTTGGAGTGACATCTAAAAGAGCATGTTTTCCTCGGTCCATAATATCACGAATAGCACTGAGTCGTATTATACCACTGATTTTTTTGCTTCCATCAGTAGTGTTGTTTTCAAGTTCTAATAAATTAAACATTGAAAATCAAATCAAAAACAAATAAAAATATAAAATTTAACACTCACGTGGAGATAAAAATTTATCAGGGAAATCCTTGGTAAGTTTTTCTCTAGCAATATCAGATATTGGTCCAAACAAAACAACTGGTCGTACAAACCCTGTATGACTTAATACTACTTTTTCATAAGCTGGGAACTTGCTTATACTATCTCCAAACACTACATCATCCCAATTTTCCTATGAAACCAATAAAAATAAAAGTAAATTTTTTAATATATTATTTATATAGTTTTTTTTACCTTGCTTAATGATTTTGATCGTCGATGATTGTTTTTTCGACGTCTAAAGAAACCTCCTTTATTTTCAGAAGCATTCATTTCTTTCTTTGTAGCATTAAACTGTGCTGTTGCTAATTCCTCAGCTCTTGCTTTATTTGGAATTATACCCTTTTGAACTTCTTGATTATTTCTACCTATGCGGAACACTTGCCAGGAACCTACAACACCATTATGTAAAGTATCCATTACATGGAATACATCTCCCTTGCAGAAGCTCATTTCGCCTTTGTTTGGTTGTTCATAATCAAAATGAGTCCTAAAAAAAAAAAATGTCCACTTGTGAATGCACTGAAGTATTATGCTTATTAAAAAATATATAAGCAAATTTTGGTAAAATTGAATTTATTGGTATTAAGAATTTTATTTTCGTGATCATCATATAGCTACTTTATTAAATTAACTAAAAATTAATAATATATTAATTCTAATTTTAAATTAGATAGAACTTATGGTTCAAAATCATTTAAATAAAAATTGGATTTAAACGGCCCAAAATAGTTTGTCATAATATAATTAGAACTATAAATATTTTAACTCTAATACTGTACTTATGCAAGAAACTGAATAATTTTGACTGAAAAATTTGTAAAAAGCTTTTTTGTTGTAAAAATATAATGATTTGGGTAAACCAGATGGCTATATAATATCCACAATTCAATGAAAATAAATAAATTTAACTATTAAGTTAAAATAGATAGTATCAGATGTATTATACTACATCTTTTAATATATTTTAGTCTTTAATTTATTTTTGTTTCAAAGAATTTACAAATTAAAACATTTTGTTTGATTTTTTAAAGAGTAAGTTAATTAGTGACGGTTTTTGTTTCAAATAACTATTTTTATTTGTATTAAGTCTTTAAACACAGTTAATTAGTTGAGTATTATTTACTTAATGTGGAATGAATCGCCTCGTTGATTATTCATAATTTGTTCATATTGATCACGACGGTGTTGAACAATTAAGTGTATTTGATCTTGAAGGCTCAACAAAAACAGCACAGCTTCTTCACGTGTCACCCCTTTCATATCCATATCGTTGACTTTCAATATTTTATCACCAGGCTGTAAGCCTTGAGTGAATGCAGGACTACCTGGTTGAACAGCCGTGACAAATATGCCAACTTCATTACCACCTGTTAATCGAATACCAACTGATCCTTCTTTTTGAAATGTAATAAAACGTGGATCAGGCCTGATAATAAAAATGCAAGTTAATGAAAATGCTTAAAATACAATTTATACTTGTTAATATTAATTGCTTACTTTAAATGCTTGGATCTTTGAGGTAAAGTATCTTCATAAAATTGTCTAGTTGTACTGTAATAGTCTGAAAAAATAAATATATACACTCAACTCATGTAGGTAATAATGATACTATTATTTAATTATTTTTCAATAAAAGTTACTAGACAGTTTACGTTTTTTAAAACTACCTTCAGGTCTTGGAGGTGGTGGTCGAGGAGGTTCTGAATGATCATCAACCCCACTTCTACTGCGACCATGGTTATATGTAGGTCCAAGATCACCATTATTTAAATTATTAGCTAAATAAAAAAAATTATAAATTATAAATAATAAATATTAACAACACTAAAAAAATAAATAAAAATAATAATAATTTACTAGATGTAATGTTATCCATGGCAGAAGTAGGCCTGTCTAATTGGCTCAAAGAAACAGAATCTAATAAAGGGTTACGAGATCGTCCACGAGGAGCCAAATTACTTTTAGCTTCTTCTAACATACTTCTACTAGGTGGTTGTACATACAGGTTTTGTGATGGATATGTTGATCCATTGATACCCTCCATATAGTTGTTATTTTCTAAATAAAAACAAAAGAAATATATTGCTAAAAACAAATAAAGAATAGAAACATTTCCTAGATATTTTACCTTTATTATGTAGAGATGTTGGTTCAGATGAACCAGAATATTGTAAACTTCCATTGGCACTACCTTCTCTACGTACAGTTAAACTTAGTTTGTCTTTAGCGGATTCAATAAGTCTTCTCGCTTCTTTCAGAGTCATACCATCCGTAACGGAATGGTTGTTAATCTTCAATAAAACATCACCTTCCTGTACACTATTATCACCACCTTTTGTACCTTCTTTAATGAATATTCTACTGCCCAAAACTATTCCAAAATCTATAAAATTGAAATGTATATAATGATAATAACAATAATAATAATAATTTATTTAACTCAAATAGAATACAAATAGAATACAAATAAAAAAACAAATAAGATAAGTAAGTATATGAATTGAGCTAATTATCCCTCTTTTTAAATATACTTGTGATGAGAGAGGGGCATTACTCAATATAAATATTTATATCATAAAATATTCAATTACCATCTTTTTTCCTAGTTTTAGTTAGATGAACACGCATTGTATGCGGTGTATTGGAAGGCAACACTAAACGACGTCTTAATGATAACGTAACATTTTCACCACATTCTCTTAACACAGCAACAGCTGTACCGTATTCAACATTATCTAAAGACACACCATTTGCAGTCATTATTCTATCATTCACCCTGTAAAAAATTGGTTATAATTAAATTAACAATACTTTTTAAGTATTAATAATAATATAAGAGTAATGTAGTATAGTATTAATAAAATGCTCACATTAGTTTTCCTTCGGCAGGACCAGATTTTAAGACATCAGATACAGCTATTGAAGGATCACCATTGGCAAAATGTGGGTTGTCCCTGCCACCGCTTACTGCAATACCAAATCCATAACCAGGTACGCGATTTAGGGTAACTTGATGGAATTCCCACACAATACGATCTCCATTCTATAAAAAATAAAAATCATAATTCATGTAGAAAAGCTTATTGTTATTGTTTGATTACGTGCAATCGTTTTCTAATAATCCTAATTAAATACTAACATTATTATAATATTTTATAGTTAAACATAAACAAATACCAATGTATATCATAATAAAATAGTACCTATTATAATATTACCTATAGTGTAATAAATAAGGAAATTGCACACATTCCAACAATTTTATCGTTAACAAAATGTGGACATAAATAAAATCTTTATACATAAAATAGTATAATTTGGATAAATAAAAGAGGAAAGTCACATATTAATTATTATAAAGTATATAGATTTAAAGTATAGATTGCTGTATTACTCTATCTAAACAACCTATTTTAAAATATGCACGAACGATGAACACGCACTCTCAACTGATATGTGACTTGTTTTTATCAATTATTTCACTCAAAAATGTCAATCCTCTGTAGTAGAAAGACGTAATGTATAATTATAATGGTTTTATTATTATGACGAATAAAACTCTACTTATATTTACCAATATAATAGAAAACAAAACTAAAATAATTAGGAAAAGGTCTATAAAATACACAAATATTATTCAGTAATAACGTTTTACATAAAGTAGCTTACTATTTTTTATTGTGACAAATTATTTAATAATCGTAAATTTTTCTTCTGTTAAAAAAAATCCCAGCGTATTGGTATACAAACGAACGGAATATTAAATATAATTTTCGAAAACGAGAATTACATATAATCAGGGTCGGCCCAAGCAAAAATAGTGCATTAGGCAAAATCAAATTATGCTGCTTCTAAAAAAAAAAAATTGAACACTTATTTTAACTTAGCACCTCCCTCTATTTTTTATGTGACATATCTACATAAAAACAATTATAATTTTTTATTTGTGTATAAAATTATATATAAAGACTTAAAAATGATTTCTATTACTATTACTCAAAACCCATCACTATCACGACTATCGTATATCACGGAAGTGATTGGGTGGTTATTTATATTTTTTGAATAATTGAAAATGCCCAGCGTAGACGTAGTAATATAAAGTAATATAATAAATTTAGACAATATTATTTTATTATATACGTAAGTGGTTATCACGAATGAATTAATTTAAAAAATTTTCTTATAAAACACCAATAGAACTAAAAAAATGTTCGAGTCAACTTTGAAAATGCCGCCCCTACTAAAGTGCTGCTTTAGGCAGGTGCCTAGCTCGCTTACACCTTGAGCCGGCCCTGCATATAATTCAAATTATACAAATTTTGAACATTTACATGACGTGATGGTCGATAAACAATTTGTTGTGTATACATTTCTTAAATCGACTCACGATTATTAAACGACAATTAGATCAAATACGCAGTCATGACAGGGCTGCGGGCGACCCGTATATTAGAGTAATATTACTCAGTGGGCCGAACAACTGCAATGATAAGCGGCAGTACGGGTCAATGAAGCATTATCGTCGATTAATCTAGTACGTTAATTTTTTTAAGATTTTCATGGGTACCGGTAGATTAGCTGAGTTTTACTTCTCTTGTGCCTATTGATACGTACGATTTTTTTGGAATAATCACTTGAAATTAGATTCAACTATTATAAATAAGTAAAATACATAAAAAATTATCTAAAAAAAAAATATAACTACATTTTGAAGAATTGTTAATCTGATAAGTTATAAACTGATAACAAAGACTTAGTTTATTATTATCTTAGTCTAAGAGTAATAGATTTTTTTCAAATATTCTAAAATCACTATTTGTTAGTATTCAGTAGTTATACAACAGTACATTTCTGATAATCAATTATTTTAGAACACAAGAAGAGAAACAAGAAAAGAAGATTAATCTAAATCTGTGTATCAACTAACGTATGACCAATTATAAAATATTTTATTTTTGACGTCAATACAATTTTATAATTAGCGATTTAACAACATTGTTATCGTACTAGTTGTCTCTTGAAAATATTCATGACATTAATATATGTACATACAAATATATCAAATACATTTTGAATGATTTAAATTTCATTTTTTATACAATAAATAGAAGTATTAATCGTTTGATTTTTGCACGATACGCCTTTGAAATGTAACCCAGGGATATTATTTTAATTTAATTTTTATTTTTATTAATTATTGTAATAACTTCATCAGTAAGCTGTTGAATATTTTTTAAAGAATAGATACTTTTTTTTTATATTGTTTTAATTTCTATTAAATGAATTGTAATTAATTGTTATTTTCTGTAATATAATTTTTATATGGGTCACAGATAATTTATTGAATATAGACGCCATACACAAGCATTATGCTTTATGCTAATTTACTTATAAAGTAGTTTGTAGTTTAAAAGTATTATAACCATCACGAAAAAATTGTTAAAAAATAAGCAATTGGCTACAAACTAAAAAAAAAAAAAAAAAAAAAACAGAAGTTGTGATGGTTGTATAGCCAATGATAATCATAATTAATTTAATAATGATTTATGATAGCTTTGGTGTGTACGAACATAAAACGCACTTTTTCCATTCGCTGTCCATGTATATGTTCTTATACTTCACCCGTCGTATAACTATTGATGACGATAATAATTAGCTTCATACGCTAACTTTCAAAAAATAGTTTAAAACATGGGAATATAAGTTAGTGTAATAAAAATTCAGTTTGTGCCATGGTTAGATGAACAATAATTAATAAACAATAAAAACAATAAATAACAATACATTTTTATTGCATGAATATTTAGAATATGCAAACTATTTTTTTCTACATACACACTAAGTATATGTATCTATAAACAAATACATTTTTTTTAAAAGGAAAAACATTAATAATTCATAACGAAATAGTTTATTTTTACTATACTGTTGTTATACACCTGTAACATTATACATATTATACATATTTTGATTGCAATACTTCTAACAAATTTTAGTTACTTATAACAGTATTAATGTTAAAATAATATTTTTTATTTTACTCGTCTACACGTCTACAAATACTTATACTTATAATTATACATATTTATGCATAAAAATTGTAAACTAAATAAACCAAATGTTATTACATATTATGAACGTATTCCATGAAAATGATGCGCATTCGAATAGGTCGATGAACCGCGATACGAGTAACAAAACTTGATTTACAAAAAAAAAAAAAAAAAAATGAAATTGGTCCAAATTATTTCTATCTATATAGATTTAAATAAATAGTATTAACAACCGGTTATAGGACTGAATTATTACAATATTATTATCGATACCATTTGACCTTTTGCACGAAAACGTTAAACGAAAACAAAATAAATAGTATTGCTTTTTTGACATCTAATTAACTATGTGAATTAAATGTTTGTATTTTTTTTACGTTACGAAAAAATAGTACTTTGAATTTATTTCGCCGACCAAATCAAAATTATTGGAACTATTAAACTGATAAAAGAGAACAGAATAATTTTTAACGGACTTTTTTATGTTATAAAAAATGTATCAAAAACATGTAGTTACGAACAATGTAACAAGTTACGAAAAAATTTAAAAACACGTATAGTATCTATTTGTACATCAAGTTTGAGACTAATGAAATATTTAAAAAAAAAAAAAAAAAACTAAACAGTAAACAACAATAATGAAGATTTTGTTATTACGCTACAAACAAATTAATTAAAACTTCAAACGTCTTTACTTTCTCAGTGATCAGTAAACAGGTTATGTTATGAGTACATTTCGCAGCAATCTTGTTTGTAGTCGATTCCAAGTCCGGTCTTAAATATAGTAAAAATAGTATTTACCTCATTCATATTTTATTTTATGTAATCCAGTTAACAGTTTTCGAATAGTAGTTTTGCACAGTGTATTGTTGCTTGTTAAAATAGTACCAAAGATAAACTATAAGAGTTTTCTGTAAATATTTCTTCTTATTTGCCATTGATCACGGAAAATAATGGACGAATTTAGGAGTAAAGTTCTTATTATTATAAAATATACACAACGACAAGTCCGAGTGACACAACACAAGAGAAACTACCACAGAAAAGAAATCGAAAAACTGTGAAAACAAGTCCGAAAGCCGATACTTGAACTAGTTTAAGTGTTGTTATGATCAAGAGTTAACAATTAGAGTAAGTTGACATTAAAAAAAAATGTAACCCAACTGTCCACAATGTTATTAAAAACGTATTTATACACTGAAAGATGTCATAACGATTTACATATTAATTGTAATGAAATTAATTTCCTAGATTTAATAAACAAATTAAAAATAAATATATATTGACTTATTCATACTTATTATTGCTTAATTAATTACATTATCAATAGGAAATGTTTCTCGGTCGCTAAGATATGATATTTTACAATGAAAACTATTTGTTAGTAGTGGCAATGGACATAAATAGATTTCAATCATTCTCCCATGAAGGCACAGAGGGTATATTATATATTACATGTTCTATTGACCGTGACAAAATTTTTATTGATAAATTATCGAACGTATTATAAACAACAATAATAGTATACACCCTACAGTGTAGTTATGATCTGTAATATTATAAAAAAAAAAGCGTTCGATAATTTTGATAAGCACGTTATTCTAACCCAAGAAATGTAAAATGGAGTAAATTACACATAAGAAGAGATTTGACAAAATTATCAATTTGATTATCATCTGAGATCCTGACATAAATTTGGTTGAACTAGAAATACGAGATGAACAATAAAACATTTTTAAAAACTAAATAATTATTACCTACGTACAACTACTAACTACATTGTTTTATAAAATGGATCGATTATGTAGTAGTTAGATGGATATTTGTTTCGTGGATGACAGTATAAAGCATAGTATAAAATAAGTATGAATATAAAGCCCTCGTATTTATTAGAATTCTTCTCGTATCAAAATACAACTGTACATAATTGTTTTTTTTTTTACTCAAACCAATTTTATTAAAACGAGAACAGGAGTTAAAACACGAAAAAACCTGCAGGCACACGTCATTAGGTTAGTCATACAATATTATTATGCACCGCATAGTTAACATTTCAACGGGTATTGTTGTGATGAGACATTAATTCTACTGTGGGTTAGAATAGTAATATTTAGACCACATTGTTAAATAATTGACTACCAATATCTTCGCCGATTACTGTATCGTGAAGAGAAAAATATTATTCTTGTAATAATAACACAGAATACGTATTAAAAACAAATAATAATAATATACAGGTCACGGAAGTGTTATAATGTAGGTACTAATACAGAATTTTATGTGAAATTATTTATTTCTAGAAATTATTAAAACTCAATGAATAATGTATTTTTTAGGTTAAACGAGAAAAAAAAATTATGCTATTCTAGAGACTACATTTAAGGGTTGTATAGAAAATTTGTATATTTTAATATGGTATATTTTTTTTAAGGTAGCGAACATTAAATTATTAAATAATAGTTAATAGAAAGTTTAAAAAAGTAAAAAGTATGAAAGAGTAATAGTAAATATTGAACTATAATCAAGTATTATTTAAACATCAAAGAATAAGAGTAATAATTTTAGAAAACAAAAAATACCAATTCATTAAGAATTGATCAATATATTATTAGAAAAATATAAAAAGTCCTTGATATATTGTACTTATATAATAGTTATAATTATTATAGAATGTGTAGTAAATTTTAGTGATGATTAATAATTTATGTTTTGATTATAATAAGATAAAATATTAAAATATTAAATATGATAAAACACATATAATACGACTTTGTAGAATAAAAAAATATAACATAATATTACATGTATAATAATTGAGAATGAACTTGATTATTGTTCTTTGTAAACACGATATACATTATACATAATATACATATACACGCAAGTCTTTTGTTTTTAAATGTATAATACACATGACTGGTCATAGTAGTTTCATTTCTAAGAACGTTCTAATAATGTACTCAATATTATTATAATAATATAATGATATAGGTGCGGTCTTAAAATTATTTTATTTTAAAATAATATAGTACGCGCTACTTTAAGCGTATATTGTATACAAGTGTATTGTTATTGCGTTTTATTATAGAAATAAAATAATTTAAAGAAAAAAAACAATAATTTAATTTTAAAATACATTCATTATACTCGTATTAATCGCATGAATACAAAATTCGTATAGAAAAGTTTGTTGTCAAATAGTAGTTTTAACAGTAAGTACTGATTAAACAGTAGATTATATGCTAAATGTATATAATATATATGTACTACTGTATATTTAGCATATAATCGCAGTATAATAAGATCATCCTTGTCAATAACAAAAATAAAGTCATCCATAAAAAATATGCGTAATTTACACAAAAACTCTGAGGGTTTAATCACAGCAGTAAATATATAGATTACATACCTATAGTATGGATTTCAAGAGAAAGCCGGAGAGAGCTTCTAATATACCAATCAGTAAATTTATAGTAACACGTATACATTTCGCTAAACAACGATTTGAACTCAGATATCATCATCCTTCGGGGCACCACCGGTGCGAAGGAATACTTACTACAGCTGCAGCGGTGATGTCAGCGAGTGACAATCCTTAGAATAAGTATATAACCACCTTTCTTGTACACCTAGGCAACCATTCCGCATATTTTATATTTCTATACGATGTGTGTGTGTGTGTGTGTGTATGATACGTACGTTTTTAATGATTAAATGAAAGTAGTAAGTGTCCTTGGGAACAGGTTTCTGACCGGCAAAACAGGGAGTCCTACTGTATATTATATATTGTACTCGTATACATAAACACCGCGGAATGAGCGCTGAGCTCGCGCGCGCGCACTCGAGATGAGATAACCACATGGAATGCTGTTTTATTTTTTTGTGCACACGCGTACACACGCAACAATATATTTTCCTGCCTAATCGTAAAAATGTTCGTATTAATGCAATTTTTTTTCCAACACTAACAAAGACGATCGTTTTTCCACGAATGCTTTCTCGTACGATTATACGAACCAATCAACGGCCTAACGCAAGGCCCGTCAAAGCAGCAATATCAGCACAGCCTTTTTTTGATTTTTGCGGGCGTCGATGTTTTGCGTATTTCGCATAAATAACTATTTTCCCGAGATAAATTCATACCGCACGGATCTATATTGCATCGAGTAACGTAAAAAATAATCGAATATACTAAATAATAACGTATATTATAATAAAATTCCAATATGTCACGTGAAAGTCGTGAAAACGTATCGATGCATAATACAGGTAATACTAGACCATAGGGTGTAGACGTGTATAGTCAATATAAGGTAAAAATAGGGTCACCGAAAGCCCGAAGAAAAATGAAAGCGACATTGCTTGTGATTAGCCGGTAGCCATTTTAATAGCACGTACGCAATACGCGAGAAACACCCAATATTATTTTTTACGAAAGGGTACGAGGTTGAGGACGAATCATATCGAAGTAGCAAGCCTAAATTTTTTTTATAATTTCGAGATTAAAGGTAGTAAGTATAATACACGTTATAATATAATTGAAAAATATTTTATCGATATTCAAGATTAAAAATAAACAAATTACAAATTCTATGCGATAATATACATATTATGTATATACAATTTAATTCGTTACTGCAATTATTTAAATAACTGTAAACTTGTAGAAAAAAACGAATAAACAGTTCAAATAAAGATAAATTTAAATAAATGTATTTTATATTTATTGGATAATCTTTATGTACTAATTTTTAGAGTGTTTTAATTATGCTTAAAACTATCAAAACTCGATGACTCGATAAAAAACGTTCCATCTAAATCGATTACAGTATCCGTAAAAAATCGATTTAAAATTAAAATTGTGCAAAACTTGTGTTTAGAAAAGATATTTATTTTTACAGATTAAACATATGATCATTTTATTTTTTTTATTTTTTTTAAAACTCATTCAAATTCATTAAAATAATTGGCAACACCAATAAGTACATAATATTTAACTTTACTGTATTATAATGTATGAATGTGGCAAAGTGGTTGGGCTACGAAAGCTCTTGAATACTTGTTTTTTATCCATCCACTGCCTATTAACATATTCTTACAGATAAGTATAAAATTGCAAATTCTAATTATATGGAATAAATTAGTAGATAGTGAGAATATGTCACATTTTTACCGGATAAATTATTTCTACAGTCATTCGCCGTTAGTCCCATGAGTCATTAGTAATACGGGAACAATGTGAGAAAAAATGTGGTTACCTAAATGTGTAATAACCGTAGGTATTAGGTAGAATTTAGTCATTATAATACTGTATTCAAAAATAATTTTATATTAAGGTTATATAGATGTATAAATTAAAATATCATTAAGATCGTAGTGTATGTATTATCTATTAGGACAATTTTAAATATTTAGCAGTATTTAATTACCACTTTAAAGCCACACAATATAATATTACTGGCAGCTACAGAACTGTATAGTTAGATATAGTTATAATGCGTTACGCGTAAAACAGTATCCCATTAAAATTGTAAAAAACTACAGTTATTTTTGACAACTTGAAATTTTTATTCTAGTCATTCGCGATTATTACAAGGCACGAAAAAAATAAACTGATGTGTATCTTTTATTTCAGTCTGGTAAGCAAATACACTAGGAAGTCTCAAAAGAAAAAAAATTTACATTTTGTCATCTTATAACGACGGAACGGTATTAAGCAGCATGCCCGCAATAACGTTTAGCCTACTTAAAAAAGCGGAAAGAAATCATGATCGTGTAGAAGCTACACGATATTTGTCACGGCACGAATGCACAATATTAAAAAAAGAATTACCACATGTATCTCAAATAAGCACAACACGAAAACTAATTGGATTGTGGATTTCATAAATTATTCTGACTAAAAAATAAAGACAGCTACAGACAAGATAAGACAGAGCGAGACATGTTTTTATTTTTTTTTTGATCCACTTAAGCACTACAGTAAAAAAATTTAAAAATAAATGTAATAGCCAGTAGGAAATTACATTTCAAGATAAATGAAAAATTTCACATTTTGATTTTCCCTAAAGTTTAATTTTTATGAATAAATAAAAATGATTCGATAAAAAAAAAGTGTTCAACTATAGTTGGCGACACTGTATAATATAATTATGTAACGTTATTCATCAATATTATTAATTCCGGATATTTGAATAAAAACCGTTATAATTTACATTTTGTCTATATAACAAGTAGTATATTTAACAAAAATGTTCATATTTATTTCATTCGATTTTGAGCAAAAACGTATATAATAAATAGATCCGTACCTAAATATGTGCAGAAAACTTAAATACATAGCGCGTACGATAATTTTATGTAATGGAAATAATACGATATTTAAATATTTGTATTATATATATATATATTTCAAATATATTATTCAGTTTCGCTAGATCGTTCAAGGTCAATTTGCACGAGAATATTGCTGAAAATAAGTTGTAAAATAACCAATGAATGTGACGTGATATTCGTCGACCAACATTAAAGAATTGGATAGTAGTACACATGCCTCAACAGGTTGTGCACGTATAATATGTAAACTGGTCTATTAACCGATGTCGTCGGTCAGTCGCTTCTTTCTTAGAAACCACAATAACCAACACGAGCGATCGATCTTTGTACTCGCATGATTCAACAACGAAAAATCTTCAATTATGATCATGGGTGGATTATTGTTACTTAAAATTACCTAAATAGTACTCATCCATGATCCATATTATATCTATATACTATATAGATCTCAATACGATGAAAAAAAAAACCGTGATCCGAGGGAGAAGGGTGAATGTTATTGTTATTTTCGATTCTCTGAATACGACAAGGGCGCAGCAGTGTTGTATTGATTCGATAAAGATGATAGTTTCAGGTAAAATTTATAAAATATTATATTTTTAGAGGAAAAAACTGAATTCGAGAAGTAACCAAAAGAAGGACACGATTTAAAATTTGAAGCTAAAGCAAAAGTATGAGGAATATACTTATTACATATATTATGTATATTTAAGTAATTTATAAAACAAAAATAAAATAATCAGCATTATAATTTTAATTATTTGAAGCTAACGAAACAATGAATACAATGTTTTGACTGTCTAGATAGTAGTTTATACACGTAGTTAAAAATTACCCATGATCGAGTTTTACTAACTATGGATGTAATTCAACTATTGTTAGTACAAAGTCATTAACCGTAGGCATAATTAATTTCAGCTCAAGAAATATAATATTGTTTGCTTGCATGCGTATTGTTTAAATCTTGATAAAAAAAAAGAATAAATAAAAATATTAGAAGGCCATTATCAGTGTAGGTACATATTGTATACGACAAAACCGAATATGCCTATAGTTATATGATTTCCCGTAACACGCGCAGCACATCATGCATGTTGCATAGGTATACTGTAAGCGTGGACATGGTCGACATCAATAGTCGAGTAAAGCATACAAGTACGCGCATACGTTGACATAGTGCCAGAGAAATCGTGTATTCGTTAGCGCGGTAGATGCGGGTATATACTGAATGCATACGATTAAAATAGATTCCAAGAAATTTGTCCTTACTACGTGAAATATCGATAGTCATACTCTCTAGAAAACCTTCTAAACGATTGCTGTTTATTTTTTATCCAATCGCGCACTATTTACTTCACCCCTATTTAAATGACAACAACCACAACAGTCATTATATAATTCACTCGAATATATAAGTGATAAAGAACTCCGTGAATGAAAAATATGTTATAATATGAGGTCTTCTTTATATAAACCTGTTCGAACCATCCTTGATGGGGTATAATTAATGTACAACCAGGGGAGTTGGCAGCGAGCAACAGGTGTACATGCTATCCACGTGTATATGTGTATAATGTACTCGGATGGGGCATTACAAAGATTTGTTCAGATTTCATATTATACGATTATAATCGTCACGTCGTATTACCTTCTTAAGTATCTATAATACTATGTATATAGTAGTTTATAATATCGAGATTATTTCACTATGATAGTTTGTTCAACAAAACATGAATTTCATGAAATAACGTTAAAAAACTCTGTTAAACATGACATTATGAACAATACTTATCAAATATTTACATAAATGTCTACCAACCTCCTGTTTGTTCTCTTAAATATATTTTAAATTCAAACAAATTTAAAGTACAAAAAAAAAAAAAGGTTACGAAATTATAATCACATTATCAAAACATGCAAAGAAAATATTAAATATTTTATATCAACGGTAATAAAATTCATCATTATCTACATTGTAATCGTATGTTAAAAACTACCTAAAAGTAGAATATGCTTACGTTTGAGCAATAATTTTATTCTGAATATTTTATGTTAGTAAAAATGAAGTTCAATATCAGATATTCAAATATCAAAACGTGTCATTCGTGGTAAGTAGTAAATTTCAAAACCTTTCAAAAACATTTATGAGATCATCAGATCAAGCAGTACTCGGACGTGTTGATAACCATAGCTGACGGTTCATACTATATTTTTAAATTATATAAATCGAATAATTTTACAAAAAATCGAAAAACGCGCTTTTTCAAACAGAAATTCGTGGCCACGTCTTTTTTAAAAATTCTAAAACATTCCACGATAAAACAACCCAAAATTCAAACTCGTTTTGAACTAACACATAATAAGTAAAAACCAATAGACTACCAAACGAAGTTTCCGTAAGACGACGAGGAATAATAGGGGGGTTTGGACGACGAAAACCAAGTAGAATATACCTGATCAGTATGATTAGCAGGGGGTGGCAGTGTCTGTTGTTGTTGCTGTTGTTGTGTAGGTGGTAGTGGCTGTTGTTGCTGCTGAAGCTGTTGATGTTGTTGTTGTTGCTGCTGTTGATGCTGTTGCTGCTGTTGTTGAGAAGAAAGCGGTGGTGACACGCGATCCCCGTAATCCCTGTGTTCCATGTCCACGCTACAAGATGTCTCCGACCCGTTATAGCATCCTCGAGGGTCGAGGAACACGCCGGACGCGCACAAACGCTCAATTTTGGACGGAGACGAGAGCACGACGAAAAAAACAGACGCGCACGACGAACGCGGGATGGCGAGAAAAGAAAAAAAAAAAATCAGAAAACCAACGGGGTAGTGCACCCGTCAACGTGACGGCGGCCACAGAAAAAACAAGTAAACACACGGAACGCAGACCAGAGACACGAGCTCGCGGCGTCGGTTATCTAATATTATTGTTTCTTCTTCTCTTCCCATACACGAGGACGACGACGACGGCGGCGGCGGCGGACGTCCGATCCGATGGCTAAGCGGTTACGGAATGCGGCGACGGAACACGCACCGCCGCAGCGGCAACAGGTATGTTGTACACACGCACACGTTCACGGCAGGCGCACCAAGAAGGCGGTTACGGATACGGCGGCGGCCGACCAGTGCCCGGAGAAGAATATCTCTGTGCTCTCCTCGTCGAGTCCGCCGCGCGCGTGTCTGTGACGTTCGCATCACGGGCTCGTCGCAGTGTACACAGTGGTATTAATATTGCTTAACGGAATATCGCATATTGTGTACATTTTGTCGTAACGAATATATCGTTGTCGGCGAAACGAGCGGTACGCGCAGCAAAAAACATAACAAACGTATCTCGTTTGTCGCGTCTAGAACATAATTCCTACAAAACGCGTACAGCAGACGGAATTCGTACGGCGGGTCAGACGCGAAAAACATTTGACCGTCGGTGCGCGCATTTGAAACATTAATGTCACATTAATGTTTAGATATATGTATACTGGTTTATATATATATATATATATATATATATATATATATACTATGGTTTATACAACAGCAACGAAGTTCAAACGGAATAAAGTAAATCGGTGCGACAAAACGTATTCTCCGATTGGTAAAAAAGCCATGGTTTTGAGAGACTATGCTTAAATCAACAGTTCAGTTCATGTTGAGTTTAGAAAAAAAACGATCATATTATGTTTTCGTGTTACAACTGCCCAGTGTTGTTATAAACTACGATTAAATCCGTTTTAATAGTATCCCCTCACTGTATCCGAACAGGCGCCGGAGCGATAACAAAAGTTTTTGTTATTTTTATTTTTTTTTTTTTTTTGATCGATAACAAGTTTTCGCGCACGGCGGTGTCAACGGTTAAAATATTATAACCACGGGAGTTCAGACTTCTTTCGATGACGGCGGAAGCGTCTCATCGTGCGGGTACAATCCAGTTTTGCCGGTCCTCCGGCTTAGACGACCCGCGATTTCAATACGTATCGTAAGTGATACGAATTCGATACGTGATTTTCAAAAATATAATAATAATAAAAACAAAAAATATAGTAAAACGAAAAAAAAAACGGTTCGTGCGTGTCGATGGGGAAGAAAGACTTCGAGACGGCGAGGGAGGCGTGACTACCGGCAGTGGGGGGAGGGGTGGGTAGTGGTTTCGGAGTCAGTGACTGAGCGCGTTGTGCTGTAGTACATAGTATACCTATACCCCTCCTCCACCCGTTCTCCAAACATTGAACGGTGTGTGTACGTGCGCGCACTCACCGGACAACGTGTGTACCACAGGGTCCGGTTCTGTCGTGAAGGTTGTCTGTGAAAACATTCAAGGTCCTTTACTCACGCCGGTCGAAGGAGCGTGGAATGCGGTGAGGCGGCGGCGGCCTCACTTCGTTGCAACGAACGGACGACGACGAAGACGACGCGTATACCTCTACTACCACCAACTAATATAATTTCTAACGTCGTCGCCGCCGCCGCCGTAGCTCAGTTCGTCGACGACGGTCCACAGGCTATTAAACTCGATCCGGAGGAACGTTAACGACGACGAACACGAAATAATAATAATGTAAACGATAGAACGCGCTCGCGCAGCCGCCCCACTTGACCCGCCGCCGTCGGTGTATTGCGTCATTTTCTATAAACTCCGTTCGCTGTACGACTCCTCCAATTGGTGTATTGTGTTCTTCTTGACTCGTACACATGTGTCGCAGCGCGTGTACGGTTATTTAAATACGCATAAAAAAAAATTTAAAAAACTTCCGCAAAACTCGGGGCGCCACACACGAGAGCAATAATCTTCCGATACGAAAAAAAAAAAAACATCAACACGTGGTGTGTGATGAGAACTCCGAAACGTTCTTCTTAATATTTTATCTATCATGTCGAATATGTTCATTGGTCCAAATTAATTTGTAGAAAAATGTAGTTTAACATCCGGAACTTCGGCATAAATCCATTTTCAATTTCAGGCAACAGTGATTTATGCGAAAAATGAAAACTTATATTACAACCGATGTCGGATAAAAATATTAAACGGCAAACACAGCCATACAGATAGTCTTTATTTGGAGTTTGGTGGTGCTAAACATTCTAGGCACTATCTACTAAATATATATATATATATTATACATTATAACTATTGTCCATTAATCATAATCCACTAATCTCAGATAATATGATATAAAACCTACTTTTATCGATTTGATTGTGCAGTCATAGAGTACGAGTACTTTTATGACAAATTTATTTTAAAATCAACTGTTTAAAACACCTTCGGTGGATCGATATTGAAGAAAGCAAAGTATAAAAATAACTGTAAAATGAAAGTAAAATTAAGTTTTACTTAGAATCTAAAAATTTAGTAATATAATTTGAATGTCCTTTGTGTAAGTGTTAAATTTATTAAAATTACAACGAAATTTTAAAGACCTATCTGTTTTTTGGTTCGTAAAGAAATCCGAGTTCAAACAAAATCTATAAATAACAGATATTTTATATACAGAGTATATTTGAAGGGGAGGGTTCCCGGGTCTCGACCACCCCCAGAAGGAAAAACAAGTTCATAATGTATAAATGATTTATTATAGAAGTACAGAAGAGAAATAGAATATTAATTTATATCATGCGGGGTTGTAAATAACTTTTAATTTGTATTTATAATAATAATAGAGTAACATAATTATTCTTTTATAACTTATATGTATTTTTATCATAATACAAAATCACTTAGTTTATAGAAAAACTTAAAAATCCCTACAAAAAAATTTAAAATAAGTTACTGATCATATGCACTGGATCCCAGAGTAACGCACTAAACTAACGCTATTCAAATGGATATAAATATTCTATTGTATTTATTATTTTCTTATTACTAAATGATGATGATTTACATAATGGAATTTTTTTCAACTACCAAAACTGAATCAAAAATTGAAAAATTATTCAATACATTTAGTGAACTAGTGTTTAGCAGAAAAAACAAACTTTTATAATATTATCTTTATATCATTCGGTAGTATGTTTTGGTAATTGGTCGCGTAACACGAAATTCATGGATGTAAGGTGTTTACGCGCGAATTAATAAACATAATATAGCCCCAGGCTTGCATACAACAACAAATAATATATTAAAAGGCCAATAATTCGACGTAATATTTATATTACATACTGCATGATGTAAGTTTTGATTTTACCCTTTACACGATATTTTTCGAATAAAATACCTACCTACTTTATTATGCTACTATAATTGTTTATAAAATTTAATTTACGTAAATTATGAATTGACGTTACGAATATTTGAAATATATTCGAGATTCGTATGAATTTTAACGTAATTAAAATTCCATGATCACAGAAAAATTGCTTACTGTTCGCAATATATTAAAACGTAATTAATTTTTACAAAAAGTTGTTTTACTAGTCAGTCGTCATTGCAATGTTTTAGTTGTACCTATATATTATTATAAAATAAATTAAATTGTTAAGTCTTGAAGACTTATTTATTAGCTGAAGTAAATATGCATTTATACAATAATTTATTTATTTTTGTAAGCAAAAATATTATGTAAATGATATTTAAAATTTTTAATACTAACGAAAACATTGCAAGTGTATGGCAGGATTGCTAATGGATTATACAGATAAGCCACTTTTATTATAAACCGGTTACTTACTACCTTTTGAATACCATTTAAACATATACATTTACAAATAATTTAATTGTTTAAAGTTATTTTAAATGATCTTTATTGTAAGATTATAACAAAACTAATTTTAATTAATTTGATTACTATCTACATAAATTAGAGGAGAGATAACTCTCTAATTTTTCTAAGTCAAATATAATCAATAAATTGTCATATAAACATATAATTTTATATGTTTATTAAATACTGATACATTATTATTGATTATTACTTGTTTCATAAGTAAAATGTTATGAACTATTATTTTTATTTGAAATTCCGCATATTCGTTGGTATAAAGTGTAATCCATTTTATTCATAGATTTTTTAGTAGAGTACTCATGTTGATAACAAAAAAACATAGGTATTCAATTGACCTTACTGACAACATTACTACTTTAGCGTTATTATTAATCATATTTTATAACTAATCATGCAAATATGCAATAAATTAGGAACTTTAACTTAGTTTATGGTTAATAATAAATACTAGTAAATATTTTATGCTATGGATAAAAGTATATGAAGTAGAACTATTATTATCTATATCTATTAATTTATAACCATAATAATAAAAATAAATATAATTAACTTTAATTTAGATAAAAACGAATAAGTATAATAACATTTACAAAAAATATAAATATATGATATAGATAACTCGATTGGCCATTGTAAATAAAGAAGTGATGTATTAAAATAATTAAAAGCAATCACAACAAGCGCCTAAAAAACGCAATTTGCAATACATTGGTGGATACTGTATAGCATATAAAATATAAATCTGGGGATTTTTATCATAAAAAAAAAAAAAAAAAATGATATTAACAACAGTAATACATTTTATACATAGTATTCATAGTATACTCTCGATGATTCGAATACTTCTATAACTAAACATTTGGTCTCCTGAATAATCTCTTTAATCTAAATGTATGAAATTCAAAACTACTATAATTCAAACGCTCGCTTAATTTAAAACTTTTTGATATTTGAAAAAAGTCACCCAAATTTTAAACTATCGATAGTCTACTATTTTATAGATCGACTAAAGATTGGTTTAACGAACACGTTTTTTGAGTTAATATTGTAGAGCAGAGGTTTTCAAAGTTTTATTGAACACGACACACCTTGTTTTTTTAATATTTTGATTTTTTTTTTTGTGCCAAATTAGATGAACAAAATTATTTTTAATTATTTAATTTGAAATATGTGCTTGATAGACATAATAAATGTTTATTAATTATATTTACTATAATTACTTATTCAATTTATTTATAAAGAAGTAGTTGGAATATACATTTAATTAGAAATATATGGTTTAAGGGCGTTAAAAATATATTTTATACTTCGATGAATGAATGTTGGCAAACATATGTACAACGATCATATTTGTACAAACCATCATATTGAATGACTCTGAGTAAAGGTTCAGTATAAAAATTAACAATTTATGAGTATATTTTACCATTTTTAGTCTAATTATTGGTAGTTTCTTTTTTTTTTTTTTATCAACCTGTTTAATATTTTACTTTTTATTTTTTTTATTAATTTTTTTTTAACCAAATATTTATCTGTATTCAAACTTTCATTATGATTGGATTGACCAATTTTTATTTAATAAACATGTTACGTTGAAAATTGAGATAAAAACAGTAAAATCTGTAAAAATTGTAGGTATAAACATTTACTAAAACGCTTATGAAATAAATTTCAGACTAACGATTTTTAAAAAATGTTCAGTATTGGTAAATAAGTACTTGTATATGAGTTAACTGATATTAAATTATCACTTAATATCCAAAAGTAAAAATTTTATTACATAAAGACATAGATATTTTTAAACTTCTATACTTAAATCAAAATTGATATTTGAAAATGTTCTGAAATACAAAAAAAAATATCTTTGCTTCAAGGTAAAAGTTTCAAGTTTCTAGCTACATTAATTATGAAATTATGACTAAATAACTAAAATTTGAAAAGTTAAAGTCTTATTTACAGCGTATTTTTACCGTTTCAGGACAGTTTTTTCCTCATGCATAGAAAAACTATTAAGATTTAAAAAAAATGACCTATCTAAATTACCACCACATGTCAATTTAAAATCTAAAAAGTTTATAGAAAAAACTTTTGGACCAGTATTTTTATGCGAAAGTGTTAAAAAAATAAAATACAAACATCACTATAAAACCATAAAATTCTTTGTTTCACATAGAATTTAAAAGTTTTGTGAAAGAAACATTTGTGTTTACAGACGAGTAATTCGGTATATATGTAGTAAAAATATAAAAACAAAGCAAACAATTTAAATTTAGAAATATTCAAATATTTACCAAATATTTTATTAACTGTTGAATTGTACGGGTAACGGGTGTCTATAACCATTAAGGAACATAAAAAAGATAGAAGGGCTTCAGCACCCCCAGATTTTTCATTGAAATTGCTCCTCTAACGATGATATAAATAATTTGAAATTAATTATACTTAATTATATTATATTATTATATTATAAAGTTTTATTTAATAGTTTTTCGGTTTTGGCTTTATTTATAAATGTTGTTTACTTACAGTACTATTTGCCTTCAGGGCGTTAAATATATTATTATTATTATTATTATTATAACTTATTATGATTTTTAAATCTTAACGAAGAAAATGTGGTGGTGTCACACTCCATCACATATATCAGTATTTTCTATATAAATATTTCATTTGAAACCATTATAAAAATGGTCTTTATTTATGAACTATGTTTATACTCTCTAGCGTGACACGAAAAAAAATTTGTTTCAGAGTATGATTAATTTTTAAATGAATTAAATGATTATCAATCTAAAATAATTAAAATTTAAAAAAAAAAAATATTACTTTAAATGTCTTGCAATAATTGAAAAAGAATATACATTTCTCGTGGAAGACAGAGATATACATAATTAAAAAAAAAAAAATATTTAGAAATTGAAGAATTCAATACATTTTACTCAATTACACTAAGCAGATATTAATAAAACATACATACTTATGAAAAATAACAAACGAACCCGCACTGGAATCCGCATTATCTGCACTAGATAGCATAGATTTCAAGAAAAATTTAATATAAAAATATAATAATTACTCATATATCTTTATATATATTTATCTTTCATATATATCTTACGTTAAATAGTTTTATAATATAATAATAAATAATTAAAAAATATTCTAAAATTTAAAATTCAGTATTCCAAAATTCAATCATCCATTAACGTTATTTATGACTGTTCATTAATACAAATTAATCATATGTAACTTAATATTGGAAATAAAATATATACATTTTATTTTCTCGCATAAATAAATATATAAAATTAAATGCAATAAATTGCTTGATGAAATTGTTTCTAAACTCAGCAAATATGAAGATTAAGATGATTAAGCACTCTTTATTATAGGTTCTGGTTGATTTATTATAGCTAAAAATACTATAAAACTAAATGATTAATAAATATTTAAAACAGATATAGTTAATTTTTAAAAGATACTAAAAAAAAAAAGCATTAACTTGAAAAAAATATCTTATAAAACATAAAAATGATTATTTTAAATTAAAATAAACTGACCTTTTTACGCCTATGCCTTCTACTAGAAGTTGACATAGAATCCCTTCTACTTCTCTTTCGGCTTGACGAACAAACCGAGGGGGAAGCATCGAGATTAGAATTCCGAATTTTATTTGACCACATGAACTTTTTTAACAATCCCATTTAAAATTAGTAATTAATTAAATAATTTAAAAATGACCATTTTGAATACTATTAAATTATGATATTTATTATACGAAACAACATTATGTGAATTGTGAAACTAGTTAAACTGATATTTACGAAGCCCCTTATGAAAATGATATGCACAAGTTAATAAGCTTCATTTTATTCCCTTGAGTACGATGACATAACTGAGAGGCGTAGGTTCTATATGACAGACACTCCATAATCCAATTAGGTTAATGTTACATTACACACGCGAAATGTCAAAACAATCATGCGATAACGTCATTTACATATGAATAAAGATAGCACTTACTATTTCTTCTACAGGCTCTTCGAACATTTCTGATCCTTCTTCGTGTTCTTTATTTAATTGTTGCTGGCATTCCATAAATGAAGGGGGTGGCGTAGATGATTGACTTGAATTTTTACTTCTGTTGAACATAAAATAAAATAATTTTAAATATTTTCAAATGAAAATGAAATAAATATGGAAGTAAAATATTGTACTATATGTATACATTTCAATTTTTATAAAATGAACAAAAAAAGTATTTAATTATACTTAAATACAGATTATCAAATTTATATTAATAAATACTTATACGAGTATTTGGCTGCATCCGAGTTGAGTCCCGGATATTTATAGGTACTACCCTAGTTGGGTCCTGAATTAATTTAAGCATTACACTAGTTTCTGAATATTTTTTGGTAAATACTACATTAAACTTTTTCCTTCTTATTTTAACAGACTTAAGAATGTCTATGATCTATTTATATCACAGGATCACATTTTTTTTTATAATTTATTTAATAGTATAGTGTAATAAAAATATTATACAATAATATTAATACAATTTTATTAAATTGAAGAATAAATGAAGAGTATCTATGTATATAATATTACTATTGGGATATTCGTAATAAAGAAAGACATATGTAAGCGATTTTCTCTTATGGATTTTTCGAGCATTCGTGTAATATCGGTGTTATCGGTAATTTCTGGTGTTGTACATACCAACAAATATTCAGGAACTAGTTTAATACCTAAAATATTTCTGGACCCAACTGGTGTAATACCTATAAAAATCCGGGACCTAACTAGAACACTAACTGCAATTAGACCCAAGTACTCGGGGCCCAACTCAGATACCCCGACATATTTAATACAATAATTCTTTTGCTCCTATTTTCTACTTGAAATACGAGAATTTTAACTTTATTAATCTGTTATAATTTAAATGTAATGGATTAGTGGATTTAATTTTTCAGAACAAATTAAACCAAAAATTCAAAATAAATTTTAAAATAATACATCAATACAAAAACAATAAAAAAAAACTTTTAACCATGTTTAATTTTAATTTTTTTTTAGTTTTTAGTTGGCAAGTTATGCCTTACAATTGTTTTCAACGCAAGACGTTGAAAATAATATTATCAAGTATTTATAATATATAAACTTAATTACATATAATATATTAAATATCAATATAATAATTATACATATTTTTGTGAAGTTCTGGTGACGATACAAAATAATTTATCTAGAATCAAATGATTAAATTAATCGTTGTCTTTATAACTCAAATTTATTAGCTACATAATATTAATAATGAAAAAAAATTGGAATTTATTAGCATATGGCGTTTACACATCTGTTGCTGATTACGTAATATATTCGTTTTATTAGTCTAGTTTAGACTTGATGACAAGTATTCAATCTGCACTAAATTTTTAATAAGACAGTATTTTATAATTTAACATTGGTTGCAAATCTGTTTATATTTTAATACACAGCAAAATAATATTTATGTGGGAATATGTGCTGTAATTAATTATAATACCGAGATTAATTAATTTTATTATATTAGATAACAACATGAAAATATGTATAAAATACAAATACGTAGTTTTAAAATAACATTAAAAAATATTGAGATTGACAACATTTTATTCTAAACAAACACTTTTACATTTAAAAATAATATTTGGTAATTCATCAAAAATACGTTTCGCTTATTTGCAAAAGTTGAATATTGAAATTATGATAATGTGAACGTGACAAGACTTAAGTATGAAGATTACAACCAATACTTATAAAAAAGTAGCTATAGTTTAAAACAAGTAATATATAACAAATCATGCATAAGTATATTGTATACAAATTTATAAAATTCCAAGCCTTATATACAATGCAATAATGGGTAATCATTCAATAATATGAGTATTAGAAAGAAATAATCTTGGAAATAATATAAAATGTTTGGAAGACTAATAGTGGAATTAAATTGTATTTATTTTAGGTTCTATAAATTGAATAAAATCAAACATCGATTTAAACATTATCAAATCAACAGTAGATTAGTAAATAGGGTAAATCTAAATTTTGAAACTGTTAGTCAAATCAATAACTATTGATACAAAGGTAATGGATTTTACTAGATTAACAATTAGTAACAATCGCTGCTACTCGAGTTATCAATTAATGTATATCTATATTTATCTATATACTATCATTTTGCAGAGTTTATTTTTTTTCTTCTGTTGAATTTATATTAAAATTATAAAATTCGGTAAAAATAAACAAATATTGAGCTATAAACGGTGACGCAATATCAAATTTATAAAAATAATTATTTAAAATTGTGACTATAATTTGAAGATGGTAATAAAAATCGATAACACAAATTAGGCTATAATTGTGTGCTTTTGTATCAAATAATTATATTATTTTATATCCTTTATTTGACCCACTATAAGTTTTCATAGTGGTGGTTTGACCTTGGGTTTAAATAGTATGCTCACCCTTATAAAAATAAAAAATCGTTAAGCTTTTCGAATATTAACTGAAATAAGAATACGGAGTAAGATATTTATGTAACAAATATATTTAAATTCACGTAAAATTCTACATAAATTGATGTTGGGAGAAATTAAACCAACTAGAATGAAAACTAACATATGACGTAGACTTGTTAAATGATAACCGTAAATAATGATACTCATCGAGTAGAAAACATTACAAATAATAAATAATTTATCAAGTTAACCACAAACATGGATGCATATAAAAAATCTATTTCTAAATAAAGTAAAAAAAAAAAAAAAACACATTTAGTTAAAATGAATAATCTTTTAACTATGTTTTATAATTTCGTATGTATTATTAGATTTGATTACGATTAACGTTATGTTATGAAGAGCAATAAGAATAACCTATATTTACACAACCGACTATATTTCGTTCACAATACTCTTACTTTTGGTATTCTGACAACTGGCAAGTACAAAGTTTCTGGTAAATCAGCAGAGCCGTCGGGAGGTCCGGGGTTCCTAACAACGTCTCCTGAATAAGCGGTCTTGAAGGAGTCATCACACTGGAACACCGTTGCGACCGTCTTACCCCAGAAATCGATTTTTGACTCTGATTAATGCTGCTATATTGCCAAGAAAACGAAGGAGAAACGGATCGCCTTTTGCGGTATTCAAACGTCATGATGGTGCGAAAAACAATATCAAAACAATAACGTACCTAATATTAATATTAACATTCACTGTAGACAGATGCTTCCGTTACCGGTGAATACATTGTATTTTACTTTATTAGTGTTTTTGTAATAGTCAATGAGTTTTAATTGGCGACCTTGCGAACGAGACATATACGACGACGTCGTAGAATGAAATAATGAAAAAAACACACAATACAAAGTGACGACTATTTTCAGACTGCACAAGTCGAGTTTTAATTGGTTTTTATTACAATAAATGCTTGACTTCACATTTCTGAGTAAATATTTACAAGTGTTTTATTTTATCTGTTAGTTTTATTATTGAAAAAAAAAAAATGCTTTGTTGGATAACAATAATTAAAAACTAACTAGAATTAATAAAGAGTGCACGACGCTACGACACTGCGACATACAGATTTGTGTGTAAACCTGAACAGACGGAGATGCGTAAGATAGTGCTGTTTATTAATAGTCGTTCCAGCGAAAGAGTTTCCAGGATTTTGGCTGGGTTGCCAAACAGACATAGACAGACTAAATGAAAAGAACAATGGTTCTTTTGTGGATAAAAAAACATTAGGTGACATACAGTGAGTAGTCGTGTACACAAGGAGGCGAAAACAAATCCGTTTGACTTCGACCCTTGACTGATATCAAATATCAATAAAAATGCAAAACATTGGAATTCGAATGTAGATTTCTACTAAATGACAATAAAATTCTTTACTCTCAGAGCAACCAAGAAATATGTGTTTAATAGTAAGAAATAATAATAATACTTTTTACTTAAGTTTCAAATACAATTTAATAATAGGTAATTATCAAAATATAATTTATTTCTTAATGTATTAACATTTAATAAAAATTAGAATGATCTTTTATGTACAATTCTAAATAATTATACGAAAAAATTATCCTAATAGTACAATATATTTGATAACCAAGAAAATTATTTACATCCAACTTACAAATATTTAAATTTTAATTGAATATTTATACATCTCATAATAATTTCATGTTTATAATTTTAACTAGTGTTGTGCTGAACTCTTTAACTTGGAATAAATGAATACCGAATATTTTGTTTTCTACACCCAAAAATACCGAATTTTTAATAAATTAATATTATTCGGGATCCGGGGTTGAATTTTTGATATTATCCGGTGCAGAATAAATGGTGTTATTCGATGTAGAATATTTAACAAAATATTGATAACAAAGATCATGATAAAATATATCATGAGTAGATTGTTAAAAGTAATATGAATACCGATGGAATAATATAAAATATTAAAATATACTTGATAATTAATAAATAATAATAAAATTTTTATATTATTATTTATTAAATAAACTAAACAGATTAAATAAAGTATAAGCCATAAAGATTAAAGACGAATAAAAATATGTACATATTGATGTATTTTATAATAAACAGTGTTATTCCGTACATACAATATAAAATTAGAACAAAACACAAATATATTACTCTATATAGACAGAGAAAAGGCATTGAAGTCAAAAAAAAATATAAATTTTTCCAAATATACATTATTCAGAATATTAAAATATTAACGGTTCAAAAGACTGAAGCCACTAATAACGGGTTAAATTAACTGAATAGAAAATATTAAATATTAGCTGAATACTGAATAATTATTGAATATTCGGTCCATCCCTAATTTTAACCATAGGGATTAGATAGAGAAAAAAATACTTAAGATTTTAACCTTAACAGGTTAATTAGACATTTAGAATACTAGCAAGAAAAATTAATACAAATATTAGAATAAATAATGAATTTGTTTGTATTCAGAACTTCGTTGTTGCCATCACTATAGATAAAAATATTTTTAAGTTACAACTTACATTTAATATAAATTTAAACAATGAAGCAATTTATGTATACAAGAGCTAAATTTAAAGAAAAGAAAAAAATAAAAAGACTGACCATTATTAATCAATTCAATTTTTTACTTAAGGTTTTTGTATAAGGTAGCAGTAATTAAAAATTATATTATGGCCATAACATAATACATTCCAGAGACAAAAATAATATTATATTGTTCATACAAAAAGTACAAGGTTAATGTAAAATTATTATCCATAAAAAAATAGTCAATAATATCCAGAAGTATTTTTAAAATATTTTATATTAATGATAAAATACATATTTATCATTAACAATGATAAAATATAATATCTTTGTCATTATTAATTGACATTTACAAATCATTTTTATCAATAAAAAAAAAAAACTTATAAACAAAATATTTATCATTTGTACCGATAATATTCTTACTCATTAGTCATTACATTATTAGGTCAGTTAATGCCAACATTAATAAGAGGTTTTCATGTCAGTTAAATAACTGAGCAAGGGGCATGTACTAGTTTAGGTGTCAGTATAATATATTTTTAGTAATTTGTATTGATATAACTACATAAGGTTTTAAATTTATTGATTGAATGTTTTCTTTATTTCTATTATTGATAAAACCTGATATTTTATAATCCAATTAAACAATATAAGTATATAAAGTTTTTGTAAGCTAATTGTAGATATAGAAAAATCTGTCCTATATACATATAATTAATATAAATGGGAAAATAGCAGAGGTAAATTACACATTTCATAAAAGGCAATGCTTTAGAATTAAAATTTGACATAATGTAAACAAAAAATGTTGTTTTAATTATACAATTAAAAACTTAATGAGCAATTTACAGTTATCTCCGTAGTAGATGTTAGATATCGTTTATACATAGATAACCATAGTAACACAATCAAAAATTGAAAATATTAATTTCTAAACAAAAATAAAAACAAAAAAATACAAGATTAATCCTAAGTTAAAGTGATTAAAATATATATATCGAAGAATATGTTTAATAATTTTTTTATTTATATACAAAATTGAGCATATGAAATAAAATAAATACAATGAAGAAACATTTAAAAACATTTTTGTTAAATAAAATGTATACATTAATGAATACTATTTCGCCAATATTTAAATAAGATTTGGATAAAAAATTAGTTATAAAATATTCAGATTGGATCGTTTTACTGATTTTATTCAAGAAATTTGGTATTAAAATACATAAGGTAGGTATAAACAATTTATCAAAACATATACAAATTCTACATTAAAAATTGAATTTTAATTGCTCACTTGCTATCAGGTTGTTTTCCTCTAGCATTTTCTTCCTGATCATCAGAATCGATAAAATGCATTTCTTCGTTCTTAACCATTATTATATGATTCTAAAAACTAATCTTCGCACAATATACCCATTATAAATCACAGTTATTAATAGTTATTCAAATGAAAAAAGTTAAGTCTCAAATATTAAAAGAACAATGTCCTACAAAAATTGTTCTAATTTGGATCTTAAATTATCACTATTGTTTAAAAATAAAATTAACACAAAACAGTTTAAATTACAAGCTCATTAGAAAGAAAAATTACAACCTTTGATGAAACGGGCACACAGTTTTTTTTTAAATAAAAAGAAAATAAATGTAGATTTGAACTTCTACACTTATAACTTATATTTATTAAGATTTTGATAAATTAGATCACGTTAGTCAAATGTAAATAATAAACAAAATTGAATATTATCTCGTATTATCTTCCGACATCAATTATTTTGTTTTACAGTCAAGTGGTCGTTACCAAAGATAATAAAAAGAATGGATTGGACATCAACCCAAGTTATTAGTTCTCAAATGATAAGAAACTGCGAGGATTTATTTTTCTTTCCATGATAAATATTTTATTTGCTTTCCTCAGAAAATTTAAATTTCACTGTGGTAATATTTTTCAGAGATTTAATAACATATTGAATAATAGCACACTTTAAAACCACTACCAGTTTCAAGTAGGTATTGCCGTATTTTCAAACTTTTAAGGTAATATTACTTTGTGGGACTTAAGTCTGTTTATGACTGTTCATGACTAAATAATTTAATTAATAATTAAAAGTAGGTAGTACAATATACAGTTTGTCAGTATGTATACCACGAGATAGATATCATGGGCGCCCGCAGGGGGGGGGCAAAGGGGCCATTGCCCCTACTGGGAATTTTTGTTTCAAAACTATTGTTAATTTAATACCACGCATATTAATTATAACATAATTTTATTGAGATCCATTTATGAAGTTTAGTAAAATTTATCATATTTTTAGATATTCTAAAATGTATAATCTTGAATATATTAATTTGTTTACAATGTTTAGGCAAGACTGCATATCGCTTAAGACTATAAATTCTCCCGAGGACCGATTTCTATGGTATTTGATTTTGTTCTCATATATTTTTAGATACACGTTGTGACTTTTAGAATTTTAATCTTGCCCTGGGTGGGATTTTATACTGCGGGCGCGCTTGATAGGTATAAGCCTTAATTCGTGATTCATCCATGTTTTTATAAATAATAAAGGCTTTACAATTGATACGAAAATATAAATTAATTGAAAAATAGTTTCTTAACATTGCAATTCGATAGTCTTTAAATACAATTTACATAAACTTTATTTAAAATATTATTAGTAGATATATATATTTTCTGTACGGATTTGTATGCACCCAAAAAGCCCAAAATAGTATGCATTTATGCATCAAAAAACTTCAAAATATGCACTTGATATGCTCTTATTTTTTTAATAATATGCAAAAACATTCTTTCACCCAAAATATATGCATTTTATTATTTTTTTTTATTTCTTCCATAAATAATAATTCAACAAAATTAGAAAAACTTAATTTTTTAATTATAGACATCAACTTTAAACATTTATGGAAGAATAGTAAATATTTAAAAATATATTCAACAAATAAAACAAATACTTTAATTAAGAATAATAAAAAATAAAAATAAAAATGTATTAAATCCTCTTATATCATTTCTTTGATACATATTTATGAAAAAAAAAAATACAAAATAAAGGCATTTTATAAAAAAAACAATTTAAACCAATAAAAATATAATTTTGTTATTAATATAAAATATTTTGATTATAGATACATTGTATGATTTTTAATTTTTATAAAAAGAATTGACAATAATATATTTTTCCATGTGTTCAGGTGTCATATTTGTCATTCTATCACTCAGTATATGTTTATAAAGATTCAATGACCTTTCCACATCTACTGATATCAGTGGTGCATACTTCATGTTGACCACAGAGCAAGGGTTTGAAGTTTTCTGTAAGTTGTATTTCATTATTACCTGATATAATTAGTCCAATTGGTTCCATTACTAGAAAACCTTTATTTTTTTGATGCAATTGTGATATTTTAGTTTTTATAATAAAACCTCTGTCTCCTTGTATATTTGATAGTTCTGAAATGATATTTTTCATAATCTCTAATGATTGTACTAAAGTCAATTTAGGATCTTCTAAATTTTTAATTGCCTGAACGAGTCCAGAAAAGTTAATTTTTATAAATGCTAAATCATTTTTTACTATAGGCAAATTGAACATTTTTTTACAACTCTCTATACTTGCTGACAAATCATTGTCTAGATTTTCTATTACAGTTTTAATACCTTCATAGTTATTTGCATTAAATATAACTGCTTCTATCCATGTATCCCATCTTGTAATAACTGGTTCAGGTGGCATAGTTAAACCGGGTAGTGTTTCTTTATAAATTTGTATATGAGAAGGTGACTTTAAAAATTATTTTTTTACATTGTTAATCAATTTTTTTTACATTAGGGAACAATTCTCTAACTTTTTCTGCCACTCTGTTTAACATATGTGTTACACATGTTACAAGATCGATATTTGGGTAAAAGAACTTTAATGAATCTTCTGTTTTTACCATGTGGTTCTGCATCAGATAAAAACAACCGTAGATTTTCATCGTTTCCCCCTGCAGGTCATAATATTTTTAAGTTGTCGTTAATCAACCGAGATACTGCAGAGTAACTGATTTTAGGCAGTTCTTTACATGCTAAAAAATAGGATTAACTTGGTGTATCATGTTTTAAAACGCCAACTATTAAATTTGCTATGTAGCTGCCGTTTGTATCACTTATTTCGCCGACAGCAATCCAAATATCCGACTTGCCAATAACTTCTCAGATAGCAATAACAACAATATCATAACATAGACCAAGATAATTTTTCCTTAATGTTCTCTCGTCAGGAATAGGCTTAGCTGTATTCTTTTCCAAAAAATTTTTGAATTCGGGAATTTGAAGTTTATTTCAAGGTAAATTAGATACTACCAAAGCTGCACAAAGATCCTCATTGAAAACGTTACTAGATTTCGGTTTTGTATCTAATACGAATAATTGTTTTTTGTTTTAATATCCTCTACGTTTTAGAGCACACAATTTTTTTGTCACACAATTGACAAAACACTACAGAGCCGTCCGCGGTAAAAATGGTTTGGTCTGTTTTATTATAAAGAGCAATCCATGTTTTTATCAAAGTTAGAATAGTGTTTCGACTTTTCGGCATTTTATAATTTATAAATTGTAATGAAATGTAAATTTTAATTTTTAAATTTACGGAACGCGGATCACGAAATACATATGAGCTCTAGTGCACTATTGACTGGCGATTATGTCCGAAAACGGTAACGCGACAACACGACGCGGCGTGTTTACAAAATACAAGTCTAATAATAAAACCAGTTACGATTGTTGCGATAAACCAGATATAATTTTAACAGAAATTGTCCAAAAATATAATATACGGAGAATAACATTCATTTCCCAACAATACGTAATGAACTGATAATTTCTACGATGAAATTCAAACAAAATAATTGGCTTAATAAACTTTTATACAAAATATGCTTGAATATGCAAAAATTTTCAAATATACAGTCATCTCTAAAATATGCATTTATATGCAAAATAAACTTTTTTCTATGCATTATCTGTTGCACAAATCGTCCACATTTCTTACTCCCATCGAAATGCATACACTCATTACAAATATGTAAATGCATACAAATCCTGACTTTAATTATAAGATTCAGTTTGAATAAAGAAAAATATTTTATTCATACCCGAGTTCTCGCATGACCAACATTCACGGTACATGAACGTTTCTGTTGCTCCCACGGAATGTTTTTATTTTTTTTCCTAATCTTAACGGGGTTTTTCGAGAATATATTACTTTCGATACATTTTTCTGGACTGCTCTTGAATTGCATCTCTTAAGCCGTATTCCATTATTTTCCCGAAGAATATTAATATTAATAAAATGTATATAATATAAAAAAAATCGTAACTGTACACAGGGGCATCATTTCAACTTTTGAAAGGGTGGGGAAACTGATTAAATTTGCCGACTTCATAGTATTTAAATATTTCATATTTATGGACCATAGACTATCAATAAAATATTTTTTTTTGGAACAAAACTTGTAAATATTAGTTATGAATAATGATGTCATGATGATAAACAAAGAACATGAAACGTTTCAATTTACCCGATTAAATAATAACATTAAAGATAGTAAAACATTCATTTATTTACCTATCCTATAGGCTATAAGTTACCTATTAATAGGTTTAATGGAATAGTAATATAAATCTAATTAAATAAATACTTTACAGAACTTATTTATAAAAACATAAAATTGTATTTCAAATATAATGTACTGTAATCTGGGGTGAATAGGAACGAGTTTAACGGTTTTTTTTATAAATTATGAGCTCAATTTTTATAGTATCGATATCACAAAAACTGTTTTATAAAGGTCACATATATAGAGAAATATAAAATACCAAAAATAAAGTTTAGAAGGTTCGTGTAATAACGATTGTAATAAACCGGGGAGAAGCCAGTGTTTCCCAACTTTTAATAAACCGTGAACGTGTATTTAAAAGAGAATATTATCTGATTTCTGACCATAAAATAGTAAATAAAAATTTATTATTTACTGATTTTAGCATTTGATCATTGGACAAAGAATTGCCGATTTGATACAATTTCTTAGAATAGGGCATTCACCTTAGTCTGCCCCCCCCCAAATGACGCCCCTGATTGTACACTATCTAACTTAATCTAACAGTCTTTAAGACACCGTCACACACGGTAACCTGGGGATCTAGGTAAATTAAACTTATTTTGTTAGGTAATAATACTCTCAAATCAAAATGAGCCGTACCATTTAATCAACAAAAAAGTTATCAACACTGTAGCCACATACCTTTTTACCAAAAATAATCAAACATCGTTATTTGAAATTAATAAGTGGTTTTTATCTTCCTCTCCAGTAATATCTACCTCTAACAACCAACACTTAAAGAAATCTATATTTTATTTCTTTAAACCACACTCAGCTCTTGCCTTGGATGAACCAGAATTAGCCACAGTCTCTTATACAAACAATGATGATCAAAACGATTTCAAAATGCAGTCAGGGGTTACAGTTCTCTACCACACATACTCGAAGGTAAAAAGATCTGCCACCTCCCAATAATTATTAAAGACGTAATAAACTTTTCTGAATTAAGGGAAATATTTACAGACATTGTTAACACTGACAGTTTTAGCTGGAAGTCAACTATACTCGACTTAAGCTTCAACTTGATACACCCGATAACTACAGAAAAATAACACATTTTCTTAATGAAAATGAAGCCGTGCTAGTATGTGCTCTCTAACAACTACTCGTAGATATTCAGCCGACTAACGCCATTAAAATATTCTTGCATTTAAACTTAAACGTTTTATTGCCAATCACAGAACTGACTCCATTGACAATAGGTTTGTTTGTATTGTCAAAAAGTGTACACTTTTTCACAACAAGTGTACACTTTTTCCAGTGGCGGCCTGTGCACACATTACTTGGTCGGCTAAATAAAAAAGGGGCCCTCCATTTAGGTACAATTAGAAACACATAACATATTTTTAATACATTTATTATAAAAATTGCCTTCTTGGCTATACTAACAAGTTAAATAATTAAAATACATTTATGAAATTTTAACACTTGAAAATTAATTAATAATTAATAATAAACAAATTATGAAAATAGATGATTAATATACAAGCAATTTTTTTAATTCTGTCGATGAATAACTTATTATTTCTTCTAAATCAGGAACTTTATCACTTTCAATGCTAATAAGTAATAGAGATTCTAATAGTCCTTGACTTATTGATGATCTTAATCTTATTTTGATTATTTTTAATTTGGAAAATGATTTTTCACAATGTACACATGTAATCTTTCACAATTTCAGGCATGCAAGAGTTAATATAATTTTATATGCCATGTATAAATTAGTAAACGCAGCTGTATGGAAGTTATACTTGTATAATAATTTCATGACGCATGGTATACATTTACTACAAGTTGAATTTTTATATTCATTTGGTTTCGGTGAATATTTAGGAACATCGGTCATTGTTTGATTTTTATATAAATTGTCATCTTCATCAGTCACTTCAGATTCTTCTGAATCGTCAAATTTGATTTCACCTTCATGTGATTTTGATACCATATCATATGAGGCTGAAAAATGAATTAATTCTTCTTTAATTAAATCTGGTTGTAGTCCAATAATTTCACAAAAATTGTTGAAAACTTTTTCATTATTTCCATCAAATGTCAAAATGTTATTTTTTATATCCATAAATCTGTTGGGATCAAAAAAATGTCGCCAGAGTCGCTTGGTAAATGACGCACGTGACTGAGTGTCACAAACACATCGTTTCGATAAGCGATGATAACGATTAATAGTAATGAAAAGAAAAATAATTTTTATAATATATAGGTATTGACATTATATAGTATTATCATTGATTATAACTATTCTATAATCAATGGTATTATTTATAACAGAAATAAATCGCGTGACTGCGTGAGCCAAGAGTAATAACTAGTGTCTAATAATATAATATTATTGTGGTCGTGTGATCGTCCCAATCGATTTTACTGAGAAATACTATTTTTAATTTCAAATCAAGGAACTACGTTCACTGTCTGTACAAACTACAAATAGTACAATGTACATTATTATAAGTTCATTAATCAATTCAATATAATTTTAAGATAACAGAAAATAATAATTGACATGTTGTACATGGTACGGGTTATTATGTTATATAAAAATAGTTTTATTCTCTAAATTGGCCATTCCTCAAAAAAAATTACGGCTCTTTTCAAAGAGCCTTATTATAAGGGGGCCCAGTCGGCGATCGCTGTCTCGTCAACCTGACCAGGCCGCCACTGACTTTTTTACAACAAGTGTACCTACACCAAAGCGTTTGTTTTGAAAAGTGTAGTCTTACACGCTGTTTTAAAAAAGTGTAACAATAGTGTACACTTTTTTCACACTGACCCAAATGTGTAGGCACAGCGTTTATAATGTAGCGTTGATCGTTATCAAATTAAGCCTTATCAGCTAATAGTTTAATCTGCAATTTCAAATAAATGTCGAAACACGACTCACCAAATATTTAATACTAAATACCGACTATTATAATCGTTTATAGTATTTGGACTCACTGCGGTTGAGCTATAAAAATAATAAAATATATATAACGTATCATACTTTTATGTTATATTATTATATTTATTTATATATATTTAATTATAAATAATAGATAAAAATCATTTAAACAACCATCATCGTCGTCATCGTTTACATATACAGCTGCTGGGATTTTGATAGGATTCCACAACTCTAACAATATTTCGTCATCGGAAGAGTTACAAAACTCCATCACGTTCAAATTTTGTATTTCTATTTCTTTTAATATTACAATTGTTAATTATTAATATTAAATATTATACAAAAAGTTTACTTAACTATTGTTCAATTCTACTTTCAATTCACCCAGACACTACACTAATTAGTGTACACTTTTTTTCCTAAACGAACAAACCTAATGATACCCTTTGGAAAGCTACTAATAAACATTTTCGTGTCTACAATCCTCCACGTACCTTATGCGACAGCAATGGTAGTTGGGCTACATCAAAAAAAGACTAAGCAAATAATTTCGCAAAAAATCTGGAAAACACCTTTCATTCACTCTATAAATCTTCAAATAGAATTAAACACGTAGAACATTTCCTCGACACTCTTTTACCAATGTTTCTTTCTTCTCGAGCCTTCTTTCCTGGCGGCATATAAGCATACCATACATTCCTAGAGACCCATAACCAAATCGCGAGCTCTGATTGGTTGTATTTAACTGATGATAACAATTTAAATTTGGAGCACTGATAAGTGATAATTGATATACCAATTTAACATTTTTAAAATGTTTAACGATCTGTCGAATTTGAATTTTGAAAACATGATTTTCCCAGCATCATTTGAGTATGAAATTATCAAAACTCGAAAATCTAACTATTATTTTTCGGTCTTGTGTGTGGATGTTTGTTTTTTCAGATACTTTAGATTCAGGTGCTTTTCTTATTTTTTTTTCTTCGTATCACTATAAAAATTGATAAATTTAATATCATTTTGATAAAATATTTTAATATTTGTGATTATCTATAACATAAGGTTATAGAAATGGCTCCTCTACCCTTGAAAAAATGTATGACTAATTCATTGTGCAGTCATTAAACACAATTTAATTATTTTTTTAAAAATCGATATAACATATTTGTCCTTTTACCATTTCGCGGCTGGTACTAGTACAATACCACGTTTTTTATTGAGTGAGTTCGACTTCATCATCAACCGCAACACATTAAATTTATCTTCGCGTTTTTCTACGCATGTCTAAACAATAAAGGACTATGGTTAAATGCGAATAACATTCATCATCAGTACAATTGAAAAAAATTACTAGATAACTGATACATGTTTGCTGATATGCGCAGAAACCTTAATATGTTATATATACATCTTGTTTTGTGAGTAATGAGTGTAATTTTATATCTTACTATCAACAACCATAATAACGCACTGGCGACTAATGGATGGGCACAAAACTTACGTTAAGAAATAAAAAACTATTGATAATTACAAAGTACACGTCTCTCCATGATTCATCTTTGTAAGGGTACTCGTTCGGGAAATGTTTTTTAGTGTGGTGTTCCCACAGTTCATTGGTGTGTTGCATCAGATAAATATTATTTTTTTCAATTCTGTGCAACTGCTCGGGAGTAGCGAATTTCAGGGCTGGTTCCAGATAGTCGAATGGGATCCCTTGAGTAGATTTTAAATCTAAAAAAATTAACATAAAATAATATTACAATAATATCAATATACTGGTGACATCAAACTAGAGTTAAAATCATGTATATATCACCATAAATCGAGAAAATAATATGTACCGTCTAAGTTCTTCTTTAGGGAATTTATGCAAGTATCTTTGAGACTTGGAACTTCTGGATTCATAGCCCTTTTACTCCCAGCGTACACCTTCGTCCTTTTAAATATTATTTAAGGTGAAAACAAATCTACGAATATATAATTATTCTAAGTAAAACCTCTTATATTTTCTCGACAGCATTTCATTCAATGGATCAATCTCCTCGACGAGCTTTCTTTTACTTTTTAATGATGATCCGCTTTCGTTCAGTTGTTTTGTGGAACTTCCTGCTGCAGCTGAGTCCATGGTTTTCAATTTGTTTTATAAATTATTATCAAAATTGAAGAAAAAAGTGATTTTTCAAAAATCAAGTTATTCAACAATATTATCGCAAATATATTAAGATATAATCTTCACTTATACGGTTATTACTTAATATTCAGTAAGCTCATATACGAATACACTTGGTCACTTGAATGTAGCTAATACAAATTCTCATATAAGAATGAAATATCAAGCTCGTTACTATTAGAAGTAAACATTTCATAGATCATCATCAACCATGGAAACGGAATATTTAAATTTATATTTTATGTCAACTACTTTTGAAGTGAAATATTTTATATTATCTTAATTATTTGGAAAACTGTTGAGAATTATAAAAAAAATTACTTAAATGTACCTTAATGATAACATCTTATAGACAGACAAAAAAAAATCATGATGTTAAATTTTGTACATTTCTCGCTTCGCTCAGAATCTATAATGTTTATACTCAATGACGTGCCTGGAAATTAAATTGTATTGGCCACAGATGTGCCAATACAATTTAAACGCCTTCAATTTCCAATTAGATTGCCATTTGCAATGACTATCAAAAAGTCTCAAGGCCAAACGATGTCCGTCTGTGGCTTAGATTTGAGTACATCATATTTTTCACACGAACGTGTGAAAACGTGGTGTGCTCTCGAACCATCTAGTTTGTGTTTGCGAAAGATGAGATAACAAAATATGTTGTACACTCTGTTGCATTTAGGGATAGATATTGTTTTTTACTAATATTGTCATAATTAGCGATATATATAATTTTAATGGATTAATTTTAATAAATTATTAAAAAAAATAAATGTTTGATGTTTTTTCATTTTTTTTATTTCGTCACTCTTCACAGCACTCCATACCTCTTCCTTACATCCTTATCCTTATCCACATCTTTACATGCCTATATTAAATTAGTTATTTTTTTCTAGCAAAATAGCAAAATATTCTTTAGAAATAACTTATATGACAAAACAACCTTTGTCGGGTCAGCTAGTGCTATTTAATAATAAAAAAAATGTAATTTAATTAATAAGATGTATAAAAATATGATTCTTAGGTATGTATGACAATCAGTGCTGTCCTAACTGCCAATAAAGTATTAGGGCGAAAATTTTTGATGCCCTCCATTTTTGAATATTATTAAGGGTTTAGATTTTATAGCATTTGTTAATTGTTACAGGATACAGATAAAAATATCAAAGTAAGATATACATTTGTTTTATGCACTAAGGACTCCAAAAATGAAATTGTATTTTAATATTTTTTGCATATTTAAAGTATTTTAGATTTTTAGTATAATTTTCGAAGTTTGGTGCTATTATTTACTGATACTCATAGTTACATAATGCTTTATTTAGAATTCACCATAAATATTATTAATATTGATTGTAAAATAGTATTAATATATGTGTTTATTGATCAGGTCGATAATTTGATTGATAATACGTTGTTGAGGAACACGCGGCACAGTGCAATACATAAGTCTTAAATGTAAAATTCATTCTTTCTGCACTAAAATAGTAATAATAATCGTATTTACTCATAATATATTAATATAATATATATATAACTAAAAAATGTGCTTATTGTTTACAAAAAAATAAAAAAAATATTAAATATTACATATTGATTGGAGATTAGAAAAAATTACATTTTTATTATAGTCTAATGATTAGATTAAAAATAAATAAAAACTATTGTATTAGCATTAAAGATAATACTACTTAAACAAATTTATTAAATTAAAAATTATGAATTTTTCTTGATCTCATTTACACTATTGCTAGTTATTTCCGTTGAAAATGCTGCCGTATTGTATACTTTTTTATAGCTCTATATTCAAAATATATTTATTTTAGGTTATACAGGATATACAAGTGTAATTCTTTTTTACCTCATTAGCTATTCTGTGTAACATGTTAGCGGTAGCTTGTCCAGTTTGTTCAACCATTTTGAACAAAAATCCGTCTTTATTTTTCAACAAATTATGTGGATGGTCGAATTCGACCATTGCTCCTGCGTCCATGACAAGAATTTTATCGGAATCCATGACAGTATTCAAACGATGTGCGATTGTTAGAATGGTACATGCTCTGAATTTATTTCTAATAGTATTCTGAATTAATTCATCGGTACTAGATAAATAATACAATACATATATTGTTCCAGTAAGTATAATATATACAATATGTATAATAACCAATAAAAATCGTATTTAGTCATTACTGTGAATCAATATTAGCAGTAGCTTCATCTAACATAAGAAATTTATTGTTTTGAATTATAGCCCTAGCCAAGCACACTAGTTGTCTTTGGCCAACACTGAAATTAGAACCACCTTCAAACATTTTTGAGTCTAACCCATCGTTCAAACTTTCTATAGTTTTTTTAAGTTCTACCTAAAATATAATACTTATAATTTTATAGAAAATACAAAAAACTTACTTATCAAATAAATTAAACTAATATAATATTACTTCATCTAAAGCATTCCAAAGAACATGGTCAGGGTATTTATTGAAAGGATCTAGGTTCGTTCGAATTGTCCCTGAAAATAATACTGGATTTTGGGGAATAATTGAAAGTTTCGACCTAAGATCATGCAGTCCCAATTCATGTATCTCGATGCCATCGATGATGATATTACCCTCATTAATAGCTAATCTAAATAATGCTTCAATCAGAGATGACTTTCCAGCACCGGTTCTACCAACGACTCCAACCTAAATGTGCAAACCGTAACTGTTATAACAATCATTAGGTATATGAAAATATTTATTCAGAGTTACCTTTTCCATAGGTTGAATTTTCATACTGATATTTTTCAAAACATATGGAGAATCTTCATTATAACGTAAATAAACATTTTGAAATACAACAAGTCCTTTGTCTGGCCATTCTTTTGGTGGTTTTTTTTTCTTAAAAATAAAAGGTTTATTCACTACATATAGATGGTAACATCTTATGGTACACATTTTTCATTTTATCAGTTTGCATTAAACAATATAAATTATTTAATTTTTTTTTATAAATTCATGGAAAATATATTTATTTTAATACCTGGGGATGATTCAAGTGCAGCTTCTTTCGGAGCATTAGTGTACTCAAGAATTCTTTCGACTGAGGTCATTTGATTTTCTAAATCTCCAAATTGTTTGACTCCCCATTGCAATAAACCGGTTATATTCATTGTTTGAGTAATAATGAGCCCAAAATTCCCACCATATGTTTCTGAAATGAAATGCGAAGAATTAAAAAAATCGAACAATCTTATATTTATTTTTAATTTTACCGTTGTAGAGAGTTAAAATTCCAAGTACTAAAACACTTATGTAAGTGAAACAAATTATATCCAATATAAAGCCAAACGCTGCATTTGAAAAAATAAATAAATGCAAAGCCGAAGAATGTAAATCCTAGACATTATTAAAAATGTATAGAAATTATATTTATTTATAAAATAATGAATTATACATACTTGATGGCTATCAAATTCTTTGGATAAAATATCTTCAGCTTTAAATGCTCTAATTGTTGTTAGGCCTTGGAAAGATGCATTTAAATGTGCAAAGACAAAACTCCGTGCTATATTTATTTAAAACAAAATTTCAATGTGTGGTATAAAATTTAAAAAGTCCAATTAGTAAATAAACAATCCATGTATTCACAATAATATTACTTACTAACTCCTTCTAAACGTTTAATAGAACGACAGGGAGGTAGATAAAAAACTATCGTTTTGTAACAGATAAATCCTGCGATGAACGTGGGAATCAAAAGGTAAAAGTTTACTATTCCAATAATAAATATCGTTCCAATTATCGTCATTGAAGTCTAAATTGAAAATTACAAGAAATTATTTGGTTTAGCATATGCGTTTACAAACAGTATGCCAATGCTATATCATTATTATATTATTACATGTATACAAAACAAAATAGGAAGAGGTAATATTTCATCAATAGCTCCCATATCTTTAGTGAAGCGGTTAAGTATTCGGCCTGATAAAAAAATAATAGATAATACATAAATCGCAAACGAGGTAGTATTATTGCATTTTACCCGATGAGTTGGAATGGAAGAATTGCATTTTGGCTCTAGTTATTGCGTTGAACATTGTGTTGTGTAAATTTTTAGAAATTCCCATAAAAACCGATACGATTGAAATATTTCTAATAAAACAAATTAGTATCATTGCAAAGTTTAGGGTCACATAAACTGTGACACACGTTTCTCGAGAAATCGACCACGACGGTAATATAACAGTTGATTCTCCATTTATTATTGAACTGTTAGTAGAAATACTTTTTATTTTATTGAATGGACGCTCTTCTTGATTGACCCTATTTTAAAATATTTTCATGCAAATTATTAAAACTTTTTCAACGGCAAATATTATATTAAATACCAAAAACTTATCCAATAATCTCCTCCACTGCAGATAATATATGTGAAAAGAGTAGCAAAAACTGTAATCATTAATTGACATATATTTTCACCCGCAAAAATATATGAAAAATAAACACTCTTTGAAACGTTCCCAGTTGAACAAATTTCAGCCTCTTCGATGGGTTCTATTTGAGTTTCTTTAATTTTGCTCTCATTAACGGATGAAGAAACGCTTTGAATTGAATCTTGTCGAAATAAAATGGTAGGATTATCTGAGCTATTTTTATTCTTGTCTTTGACAATGCAAAATCCATTATCAGATTCAATTGATGCTACCTCTGATGATACAAGTAATTGATTGATGTCTGCGGACTGAAGTTCATGATAATTTCCATCTGATACTATGCTTGCCTGATTAAAACAAATAAGTTAAATACAGTGTATATTTGAATAGTGTCAGTTATTATTATAAGAATTGATACATACATTGTCCATTAAAACAATACGATCTACGTTTGACAAGTATTGCTTTTGATGAGTAATTAGAACACAAGTTTTTTCTTTGAGGTAATCTATAAATAGAGATTATACATTTGTTGAAAATTTGTAAATTACGATATATTTCATCCTTTACCTTTAATACATTTCTGAAACAAATGATTTCCTACGTGTGTGTCTACAGCTGATAGTGGGTCGTCCAGCAAATAAATGTCCGCCTGTTTATATATAGCTCTGAAATTGAATATTTTAATCACGTAAATTATTTTTAAAAATTTTATTGTTAATTTACCTTGCTAAATTTATTCTCGCTCTTTGTCCTCCGCTAAGAGAGACACCTCTTTCTCCCACTATTGTTTTGTCACCATATGGAAATAGTTTGAGATCCGTTTTTAAAGCACATACGTGTATAACCTAATACGTATTTATTATGTAAATTCAAACCATTACTCTGGCAACAAATATTAAAGATTTTTAATTTTGCAGTTCGTACTTGTTCGTAGCGTTCCGCATTCATTGGTGAATCAAATATAATATTTTGTTGAACAGATCCATTAAATAACCATGGTTCTTGAGATGCGTAAGACACTTCACCGCATACTGATATTTTTCCTTCTGAAAGTTCCAATTCTCGTAAAATTGCTTGTATTAATGAACTCTGAAATATAAATTTACTATTTAATTAAAAGTTAAAAGTTTTGTTATGAAATTTGTGTATACTTTTCCAGCTCCTACGGCTCCGATTATAGCAACCAACTGACCCGGTTTAACAGTTAAATTAATATTATTTAAAGTGTTATCTGGTTGACTATGAATCCATTTGGCAGAAGCATTTGTTATGTCTATACTAAAATTATCCAATTGATCGATTTGGTTCTTATCATCAGTGTTATCTATAAAATCTAATTCTAGAGTTTCTGAGCTGTTTATATTATCCGTGTTTCCTGTTTTTATTGATAATGTTTCGGGTTGTTTTTCATTGTTTAATAAAAAACTCCTTAAAATAAAAAATTAATTGGTATTTTTAGAACTATAAGCAATTATTTTAGTTAATTAATTTATTTAACGATTTTTTATTAATAATAATATTAATATACCTGAATACGATTAATAGACACTATTACTTCAGCTACTAATACAATAGCTTGAGGAAAAAATACTGTCATTGTTGTCAATAGTATATTGTAGTATGCAACTAAAATAAAAACCTATAAATAAGGAAAAATAAATATTATTTATACCCATAGAAAATAATCTTAAGTTCTTGTATCCGCTGAGGGCTTACTTTTTGTGATGTAATATAGTTTCCTAATAATACATAGGATAAAATACTTGAGAAAATTGCAATTCTAGTATGAAATATTATGAAAGATTGAATAGTAGCTTTGATATGCGTGGCACTTTTAATTTGATCAATTTCTAATCTAAATGGTTATACATTTTGTTTAAGAATTAATAATTATTTAACATCAATTGTTGGTGCTAACCTACATACTTTCTAGATTGTTGCACTAAATATGCAAACGGTTTTTCCCAAGTATACATTTTAATCACTTGAATGCCTGAGATAATCTCATTCATTAGCTTAACTCTATCATCAGTTCTTGGAGCTATTTTTAATCGAAATTCAGAAATTTTCTTTCCCAGCCATCCTGAAAGTAGAGTATTTATTGATATTATCCATAAAAATAAGAGATAATTATTTAATTAAAATATTTTTTTAACCTTGTAATGGAATAAACATAATCAGTACCGCAATTCCAAATAATGTCGATACGCCAATTTGTTGCCACAAAAAATATGTTGCCACAATAGTTCCTAGGGGACCGATCCACAAAAAATGCATATATGCAATCACTATATCGAATCGATTTACATCATTTGATAACAAATTCACTATTTTACCAATATTGGTTTCACCAATCGATGTATTACTTAAACGTAATGCCTATGTAATAAATATTATGTTTAATATTGTTATAATAATATTAGATAATATTATTATGTTTTATTATGTTTAATTAGTTATTCACATAGATATACAAGAGGTATAGAACTCGGCTATTACATTTTAACTATTCTAGAAAAAATAATTTTGAAAAAGTATATGAATACTCCCAAATTATTTGAATACAATTACAATTACTTTTTTTTAATAACTTTTATAATTTAGCCTCATTGGTATACATGAATATAAATAAACGTTAAGTAACATAATTAGAGTTACGATTTACAAATTAGGCCGATGATCTACTGTTATAAGTTAGTTATATAATTTAGTATCATTAAATAAACAAATAAGTGGGTAAAATTATTTTTTATATTTATACAAGTGAGAATATTAATTTTTTTTTTTAGAAAAAAAAAGTGACTGTAATTAGAAAATAATCATTGTTTTTTTAATATGTCTAAAATAATTATAACAATACAGACTTTAACAAAAAAATTTAAATGTTGTATTACATTTGAATAACATTGATTTTTTAAAGTTTTAATCGCTCATTTTTTCTTTCATTTTTAATTAGTATTCAGGCCCCTGTACTAAATACTCTTTCAATGGATGCACTTATAGGAAGGGAAGTGCACAGAAGTAACAAAATTATTTTTATTTGTAATTAAATAGTTATGAAAAATCGTTAATAAAACGTATTTAATAGTATGTTTTTTAATAAAAGTATTCAAATGTTGTTAAAATACTTATAAAAAGTTGTACTTGAAATACCATAAAACACTTCAAAAATTATTTTAATACAAGTACCTACTAAAATAGTTAACAATATTGATGATAACGCAATGATATAATATTATCATAAACAGTGTTGCAGTGAAAGGCCTAATTTTATAATTATACGTGTACCCTAAATGAAAATCGTGGTATGCAGGTACACGGACCATGAACAAGATGTATTAATATTACTTCCGTATAAGGAAGTCTAATGGGGAACAAATAAAATTTGTAGTATAGAGGAACTCGTTAAATAGAATTACATATTGATTCACAATGATGATCATGGTTCTCCACAATTATTCATTAAACAGAAAATGTTGTTATACAAAAGTTCATTGTATGGAAGTTTCACTGTACTACCTTAATCGTGACTTGTACTAAGACTGTTTGTACACAGATCTATTTTTAAACCATTTGGTAACGTTCACAATATTGTGCATATATTTTTTTACAATGATTCAGTGGTGTACCCATAAACTTGTTTAGGTCCACATCATTGATCAGAAGGACTGTGTCTTGATAACACAATATACCTTACACCAGGGGTCGGCAACTTTTTGAACCACGCAAGCCTTATTTTTTTTTCAAATGTTTATCAAGTGCCACATTAAAAAAAAAAAATTACATATGATATATACTAATAATTGTATTGCTATTATATTTAATTATTTTACATAGAAATATGAGTGCAAAAAATACGAATATTACATAAAAAAATTGCTTTTAAGAATAAATTTAATTTTTTGACAAATTAAACATAACGGCTTACCTTTGTTTTCGACAAAAAAGTATAAATTAACCCAAGAATTATTAAAAAAATGATGTTCATCACCAATTTTTTCTTTTTTTAGTCGCCATAATGTTTGGATTACTTGTAAAATGAAACTATTGCAAACGTAAACAGTCACACGTATGGACGTAATCACGGTGTAATACTAATTGCTACAAACGCAAAGTAACTATGACCATAGGTTAAATATATTAGATACATATGTATTAAATACATAGATTAAATATATTTAAAATTTTAATTTTTAAATATATTTATATATATATATATATAAGTACATTAAATTTATCCTATGACTGAGTAATGCAGCCATCATTATCTTCGACTCCAGTTAGATAATAATAACAATTTTATTTATAAAGAAAAAAGAATTGAATAGTATTGAAAATTGTATGAAAAATTTTATTGAACAAAAATAAAACAAAAAAATTAACCACCTTTGTGCGAGCCATAAAAAATGGCTTCGAGGGCCACATGCGCCCGCGCATAAGCGGAAATTTGGTGAAATTTGTGGGGGGGGGGGCTGAGCATTATTTGCTTATTATACTTATAGATACCACTGTGTGCAATTATTTATTTCAACAAGGAAATTTACGAAGTTTGACAATTTGACATTTTTAATCAACAGTTTAATCAAAAAACCAATTAGGTGCCTTATCTTAAACATTTTTGGAGTAGGTATTCTAAACAGAAATTATTAATTAATTACATTGAACAACCTATAAAGGTATTATTACATATTATTAATATTATATTAATTGCGATCGTTCCAAGTCATGACAAGAAGTTTGTAAAATCTTACAAATTTGATTTAATTTTTATCACAGAATATTTTTTTTTAATTCAGTTATTAAAAATGCATTTTACAATTATAATAATTATTGTATTTTTAGTCACTTAACAATTTTTAGGGCTAGGGGGATTAAGACCTGTAATTTATTAAACAAAAATAAAACACAAAAATTAACCACCTTTGTGCGGGCCATAAAAAATTGCTTCATGGGTTACATGCGGCCCGCGGGCCGTGGGTTGCCGACCCCTGCCCTACACAATTTTTGTTTGTAAAGTATTCTTTTTATTCTTATATATTTCTTGAAATAAATTTAGAATCTAAAAACTTAAGTAAATAATGTATTGTTATTATTTCTCAATTTATGCAATAATGCCTTAAAATATGAAGTTAAATATTTTTAAATATTAAACATGGGATACATTATACCTTTGATTAATATTTTTTCTATAATGATTATCAAACTGTTGTTTTTGATAAATAAAATATGATATATAAAATATTTCTTTATTAAAGATTTAAGATATTTCATGTTCTTAAAATGTTGATACCCAGATTGCTGACACCTATTTTTAAATAACTAATTTAAAACCAAGTAAAAAAAGAGGTAGAAAAAAATAAAAAAAACTTAGGTACATTAAGTAGACTGAGTCAAAATTTACTTCAAACGAAGTACATATTTCACTACATCAATTTATGAAATTAGATGTTGTTTTATTATTAAGAATAATGAAAAATATTTATTATTTAAAAGTCTATTCCTGTAGTATTCATGCAGTAAAATATATTAAACAAACTAAATCACAATTTTCATTTGTGAAGTCACATTTGTCTTTAAAGCAAGGGTGTATTTGAATTGAGGTAATGGGGGGAGGGGGAACTAATTTTTCCTAAATACAAACTTAAAAATAATTTACAGTTATATTTTTTAAATAAATCAATGTATTACATTAAAAAAAATACGAGCTATGGGGGGGGGGGGAATGCCCCCTTCGTCACTCTTCAAATACGCCCTTGCTTAAAAGTTACTTTTTATAATACGTTCACATTAATAATCCTATCAACAATAAATGTTGTAATCTAATTAAAACATTTTTATGCCCCTCTAAACTTTAATCGTAATTATATTCGTACAATAAATATTCCTATACATTTTTATAATAACATAATAACATTTGTTCGAATCAGGAGTTTTAAAATAGCTTTTTCTTTATCACAAACTAGTAATTTTGTAAAATTTAACTTTTGAATATCTACAGATAAACATAGATACAACACATGTTTGTTATGTAATGCATCATATACTAACTACTACTTATGAATTATAAAATGCTTGTTATGTTAATTGTATTGATCAATTATTAAACTATATATATATATATCATAAAGCAACATACTTTTTTAAATATTACTGAACAGCAAGCCACTCTCATTTGCATACCACAGTATATTAATTCATTTAGTGACAAATGAAAAAGGAAAATGTTTATTAATATGGTTAACAATAGTCCAGATGCGTAAAAATATGCATGTCCTTTGTTGTTTGTATTGGATTCATTAGAATTGAAGTATGATATAAGTCCGCCAATGAGTATAGGTTGAGACATTCTATATAATTATACACACATCCATGTAGTATGGAAATTATTTTCATATAAATAATGATGAACTTTCAACTAGATATTTATCATAAAAGATACATTTTTTTATCGGTTAATTCTTTGATGATAATGCTGACAAAAATAATAGTAACGTTTCACAAATGAATTAACTAAATAATATAATTGAAATCATATAAAGATTTTTCCTTGATAATTTATCCAGAAAAACTTTATATTTTCTCAGTTTTTCGGAATAATATTGAAATATATTAAGCATATATTTCCATACATTATGCCTAATTATGTGAATCAAAGTATAATCGGTAGGAAAAAATCTTTTAAGAAACAATAATTTCATCATTATTACCATTATTACAATTTTAACTATCTTTATTAAATTCAATTTTAATTATCAACCATACCATCAGCACGATCATTACCTCACGCGAACTTGGTTTGGAAAAAAAACTGTATCCAGCTCAAAAAAAAAAAAACACACACACTTGCACACTCACATATATATATATATATATATTTATATATGTTGAAATTGTAAGTTAAAATCTACTTAGTCAATTTATAATAAAAAAAATGTAATTTTTTTATAAATTAAAATAATTTATTTACCTTAATATGACTTCAATGAATATTTGTATTAATCCATAATAAAATATTTTAGCACCAAACATTTTAATCAAAACTCTTATCAAACTAGGATCTCGATTTTTATTTTTAGCCTCGGTTACCTCAAATTTCCATTTCCTTTAATCAAAAAAATTATAAATAATGAAAAAAAGTTATAATAATATAAATGTAATTATTTTAATTTGTTTACTTTTCTAATTCATCTCCTAATAATGATGATTTGTAATCATCAAGTGCTGTATAGAGATCATTTACTTCTAAAGCCTTTTTCCGTCCCGTTTTGAAAATGCCTAAAGTCCAGCTGTGTTAAGTAATTGATATTAGCTTAAATATAGTTCAAATAAATTGGTGTCGTTATACTTATTTATTTTACCTAAATGTGAGGATTTTAAATATATTAGCACCAGCTCGTGGATTTGGAGGTCTTTCTTCTTTAACACCAGCATCCATTTTGTATCTAAAACAATTTAAATATAAAACTATTGATTGTGAGCACTAAATGTGAGTGAATTTCTAATTATTCAAATACGTCGCATCAACTCTTAAATTTTTTTTTATGATTTTCAGTTAAATTTAATTGTTACCTAATGTCATAATTATTTATATGTTTTTTAATCAATAAGGTAAAAAGGTTAATGGATATAAATAGCTAATAGTTACATTATGAATGGTATTTAAACTAATTTTCTTTTTCATATGATAACTCATGGTAAAAAAAATATAAACTAATTTAAAAATTAGTCTTATTAGAGAGAAACTATTTAAGGTGTAGAGTATTAAAGCTAAATACGGAATTTTTGTTGAATTTTTTTTGTTTATATGATTTATGCCTGTGTAAGCACAATGTTAGGTAATACATCTATACATTATAAATACTTGTCAAACTTTAAATAAACTGAGAAAAATTAACAAATTATTCTACTAGATGATAATTGGAATGTAATTGATTTTGTAATTTCTGATTCATTCTTTAATGAATCGGTATGTTGAAAGAAATGTGAAAATTTTCTTTAAATACCAAAGCGGAATCATTCTTACTGACAACTGCTATATTTAAGTGAAATGTAATAAAAAATATACAAATGACTATTTATCATTTTAATATATCAGATAATTATCATAGGATATCAAGGATTATCAAGGATTATCAAGGAAATCAATTTTCAAGTCATGAGTTATTAATTGTTCATCCATAATTATAGTCTAATAGAATATATTAATCTATTTTTTATTTTTTTATTAATTAATATCAATATTTATATAAAAATGTATACATATATTATATCAAAATAATTTAATAAATATAAATTATATTATAATGAATTACTTACCTTGTGCCTACCTAATGTATACTAATTAAATATAAAAATATATGAAAAAATAAGAAAATGCGTAGTTGGGAGTGTTAAGATTTGTATGTTGTACGATCGGCGGTATAGTTGTATGTTATTTGATAAAATCAAATTATTTATAGCAATTATAAAACATTAATACATATAATTACTATCCCAGCACATATATAATATTTAAATTTATTTAAATTCGGCAAAAGTTTTAAATATTTTAAATTATAATACACGTATGGAAATATTCTTTAGTATTTGTATGAATGTATTGAATATTTAGATTAAAAACAAACTCAGAGTTCAGTCCTGTGTTATCAAAATACTGATTAAGATTATTACATTGGTATTATCTTTGTTTAATTATCTGATGTAAGGTTCATAGTGTTATATGATATACTCGTTTGATTTACTTTTTTAGATAATTAAAAATAAATTTACATAATTTTTTATAACAGTATAGCGTTAATTATCAAAGTCCCTATTTTTTTTTATATTCTGAAGAAAACAAGAAATGTTTTGGTTTTATCACAATTGGTTTTTTATTTTGACGTTTTTTTTCTTTCAACAATATTTTTTGCAGAAAGATTGCTTCTATCATTGACTGACGGAAACATTTTCGAATCAAAGGTTTTTAAAAAAAACTTATCGTATGGACGCAATATTTAATAAGTACTTGAAAATTGAATACAAAATTTTTCTCAAGTCTGTTTAATTAAAAATCTTATACATTTTAGAATATTAAAATTTAATAAAATCGGATATTTCAAAAAAAAAAAAAATGTTATTTTTTTGTTCAACAATATTAATTGAAAATAATTGAAAAATAAACTGGACACTTATATTGGTATTATATAAATATATTTAACTGATATTATTAAATTAATTTATTTTTAATCCAATGGTTATAATCAGGGTTCGGGACTTAAAGCATTTGCATACTTTTGTTATTTATTGAAAAATATAGAAGATTGCGAAATAAATTCATTTCTCAATACCGTGATACTAAATCTAAAATTTGAATGTGCATAATTTTGTATATTTCATAGATTATGCAGGAAAGTACTTATTTTTACGTTTTTGTGCTTGTGTTGCAATCGATGAGCATTTACATTTGAAAACTTACGGAAAAATGTTATTATTCAATGTAAAAACGAAGATAAGACACATAAATATAAAATTATTTATTTTTTGATGTAAATGGAAATTATAATTTTTAATTTTTCGTATTATTATATAATTGATGAATAAAATTAAAAATCTGGAAATGTACCTATTTCAAGAATCAAGTTAACAATTTTATGTTTTTTATTATATTTTTTATGTTATACTTATAATTAATAATAAATTAACTGCATATTTTTAAAAAATGTTTGCATATTTTAGTTCTTATTATTGTGTTTTTAACTACTATAAGTCTCGAATTCTAGTAATAATATATTATTTATATATATGCAATTTTTTTTTTTTGTAAAAGCTGTTACAACTAACTCGATTACAAAATTATTACGTATATTAGACACGTATACATATGTAGCAATGTAAACTAATTTTAGTCATAAATGCTGATAGACTCGTCTTATTTAACTCAGAAATTTTTTTTACACTAATAGTACAAAGATTTCAAATGTATAAAAATTTAACTAAATTTACATCACCCAATCTAAGTATCATGTCATCCTATCATAATTATAAATATTTCAAACGGAAAATAAATTTAACATTGAGTTAATGGTTAACATTAATAGTTATTAAATTATATTTTTTTTAGTAATATATTTAAGTTTAATATATAACGAAGTTACTCAGTATTAAAAAATGTATTTATGATATTTAAAAAAGAAAAAAATCGATGACGAAATTACGATAAAACTCGATCAATAAAAAGAGTACTTGCTTAACAATATTTGATTTATCGGGAATATTATGAGGATTGTTTTAAATTCTATAAGGTGCATTCGCGAGATCATTTTTTGAATTTATCAGTAGCTTTATAAATAATTGAAAAAAATTGACGAAGAATCACAAAAAACAGCATAATGTACATTTTATTAGTTTTCGATATAATCAATTATTTCTTTGTTTATAATGATAGAGAACTGTATCTTTCACCATTTTCTATATTTTGTATGAATTTTCAAATAATTTAACCTTATTATGCTATTTTTAGATATTTGACATGGTTTTTTTTTTTTGGCTATCTTTCCGTGAATTATCAAATTATTGACAAAAAAATATTAAAAATGAAATACAACTTTTCCCATAGAATTTTTCTTACTTGTGTCGAATATTACCGAATATCTGTAAATAAAACTTTTTTTTCAAATATTTATAATATAATGTTAAAACGTGGATAGATCTCTAAAAAATTACTAAAATCTGTATAATTTTTGTAGTTAAAAATTTGCAATAATAAGACCTTAAGTTTATAAATTTATTACAAAATGTTTCACAAGTTACTTATTGTAGCCAATAAAAATAAATTATCGTAAATATCACAATTCATATCAGCGTTAAGCCGGTCCCACACTACTTGCTAAATGATCACAAGCGTAGACACGAGTGACTATTCCGATTGATTGCACCATTTGCAAAATAACCTCACTCATTACTCGAAATTAAAGCCAAATTCAAGTTCTATGAGTATTCACAAATCTTAGCAATACCGAGTCACGTTAGGCATGATTTAATATTTTTGTAAATTAACATTTATAAGTTTTCTTCGAAAAATAAGCTGATATTTTTTTTATTGCTAGATTTTTTATATAAAATTCGATTGCTCTAAAGAGCAACATCAATCATCCAAGAAATCAATACCATTTTTTTTTCGAATTCCTATATAATAGCAAGCTTTATTTCTATCCATCTGATTCGTTCCACCCATATACATGTTATATTTTTAAATTAATTTTGGTCTGGATATCATTATGTTACGTTCATCATGTTGGTTATATCGTTTTACTTGTCCCATTTGTTGTGCCCCACATGAAGATGAATTTATGATGACTACAAAGTTATCTATCCACCTTAAATATAAGAGTTGTTCGTACTTTAGCGTCACGTGAAATAAATTTGCAGCGTACCACAAGTGCAAAGCGTTTTTAAAAACATCGATAACAAATTATGAGTATTATGGAGATAATTGAAACTTACGACCATGATTCTATTAGCGATGGAAAACATGCCTTGCCCTACTGATATCTAATTGACCATGAATGGACCATGATAAATATGTTATTTATTACATTTGGATTAAAATTTAACATGGTTATTATATTTTATCGGCAAATATTATCGGTATGAATTTACAATCGACTTGTTTTATTACTTGACATTTCCGGGCCTAACGTATAACGAAAAATCGTATTCCGAGTTCACATCGACCCCGGAAATCTAATGTACGAAAACAATTTATGTGGTCCTACAAAAAAAAAAAAATTAAAATATAAGCGGTTTTGAGTTTAATGAGGTGTAATGATAATAAAAATAATATTAAATTTAAAGGCAAGACAAAATGATAAGTGAGAAGTATAATCTAATCTCTTGGTTTTTCAACATTTTATTTTAATTACTTTTTAATTAAACTATCAAATGGACGTATGTATACGGACTTTTCTAAAGTCTTTAACAATATTGATCATAGCATACTCACCAAAAAATTTTTCCAATCAAGTCTCCACGATCTACTCTAGTAAGGAATGAATAAAAGCAAAATACAATGAACGTAGACAATTAGGGGATGAAAAGAGCTTAGTTTTACGTTTAATAAAACTTAAAACCTTAAGAGCACAACTCGTTATAATATTGATGTGATAGCTTAAAGAGAAAGCGGATAAAAAATAAATACCAAGATCTTTAATAATAGAGACCCGTTGTAACTGAGAGTTATTAAGAACGTAGGGAAAGAGTAAAGGGTTTCTAGATCTAGAGAAAAAGATAACACTACACTTATTAATATTAAGATAAATACCTAAGTTGGAATTCCATACATTAAATTGAATATATTCATCTAATAAAATTAGACAGTTAGAATGGGTTTCAATTTCATAGAATATTTTTATGTCATCACCCTAGAGAAGGAGATGAGCTTTTTGAGGTAATTGATATTAGAATTAATATAAAAGCAAAGCAAAAGTGGACTCAGATATCCACCCTAAGGTACTCCCGAAGTGACATCAACTAAGTTGGAGGAAGTAGAATTTAGCTTTTTAAATTGTGTACGATTAGATAGGTATGAACGGAACAGAGACAGAAGAGGTCACCAGTACAAATAGGATGAAGTTCATTAGTAAGAAGGTTATGTGAAACAGTGCGAAAGCTTTATTAAAATTGGTGAGGATGACGTCAACCTGAGATCCTTTGCTGAGGCTATCATGAATAAAGGAAGTGAAAGAAACACTGATTGTAGTAAAAATTCTTCATGTACAAAAACCATGTTGTTAAGAAATTAGAATATAATTTAATTTGGGTCTCAAATTATCATAGCTGATAGATTCAAATATTTTGGCAATGTGAGGTGAAATAGAAATAGAAAAATAATTAGTTACTAGAGACAAATTAGATGGCTTAAGCACAGAAGTGATGGAGAAAATTTTCCACACTGAAGGAAAAAACCGTCATCCAAACATTTTCTAAAAAGAAGATATAAAGAGTATAATAAGGAGGAACGACATTGATAAAGTAAGTAAGCTGAGATTCCATTAGGACCGTTTGGAGATTTCGGACGGAAGGGATTGAGATATGATTTTTTAGATCAGGAACATATTTCCAAAAATTACGAGGAGACTGAGAGAGCTGGGTCTGAGTAGTGTTGATATGAGCTTTGCAGTAAATCTTAAAAAGGAGCTTGCACTTAGCTCTTAACTCAGACAATTCGCTATAATTACTGAAAGAGATATTTATTTAAATGCAAGATGAGCAATTTTCTTTTTAGAAATTAAATTTTTTAGCTTTTTAGAGGCTTTTAAGAGGAACAAAAAGATCAATAATGAGTATGACATCATTAAACACAGTGACACTGTCATCAGCATTATACTGAAAAAAATTGTTATTCAAATTGAATGACAGAAAAATATTTTGATTGTCAAGATAGTTAGTATTCTTGAAATCACGATAAAAAACATAATTAGAGACTTTTGAAATCATGGAGAAAGGATACCAAACGGATAAAAGAGGATGATACAGATAAGAATTACAGACAGTGATTTCATTAGAATTAGCATAAACAAGAAGACCACCAAAGTTTGCGATAGTATTGCAAAGAAAAAGAATGTAAAAATATGTAAGAGAAGTTTCAATTTTCAATTCAAGTTTCAATTCTAGTTTCAATTTCCTCTTGCAATAAACCCAAGGTTATCTGAAGCCCAATTAGTGTTGGGAAAGTTAAAGACACCATACAGAATAAAGGAATAAGGAGATTTAATTGAAATAACGTTTTCAACTATAGAAACATGGGATTCAAATGACTGAAAATGACTGTTAGGAGGAAAATACACTGCACCAAAGATGAATTTTCTTGGGAAGATAGTTTCCATAACAAAGATTTGCTCCACATTAGATATGTTAATTGTAATGGATAAGGGATTAAGTTTTGATCTAATTGCCATCAGTACCCTACTAACTCGTGAAAAGTTACTAGTAGCGCTGTTTCTGTCAAGTCTAAACACATAGGAGTTGGTTAACTCTAATTCTGAGTTGAGAATATCTGGAGTCAGCCAAGTTTCGGAGAGACTTATTACATCATAATTGTCAAACACCGGAAATGTAGCCCTGACCAAGTTGAGTTTTGATCTAAGCGAACGTTTTTCTAAAAAATATTAAAATTATAAATTAAATTGTTAACATGACTTTTAAAAGAATTATCAGCTTTATACAAATTGCTATTTGGAGATTTGTTATTAGATAAAGAGTTAACATTAACAAAACATAAGTTATGAGAAGTAAAACGTTTCCTCTATGTTTATTAACGAACAAGTTAAACTCATTAGAAAAAATATATTAAAAATTACCATGGAATTTTTACAAATATAGAAATTAGAATTATAGAATGCATGAAAATATGAAGACACGTAGAAAGAAGAAATAGGAAATAATTTATTAGTTATTATTTTATTTGATAGGAAAGGTATATCGAGAAGCGATACATCCCATAGAGGAAGTTAAGGTTGATGGATGAGATGACGACGGTGAGAGATACCGTTTATAGATTGACTTGAGATAACTGTAGGGATTCCATCAAAAACTTAATGAGTAGATTCTTTTTCCCGTTTTTACTTCTTTGTTCTAATTCATTGTGACAAGACTTAAGGAGTTGACGCTGGAGTAATTTTTTATCATGAACAAAACGGAAACAAACAGGAAAGATGATACCAGAAAGTTTGGCCTTGTTGAAGGTGTAAAGCAAAATGGACGAATCTTGTTTATTATTGCAGAGACCTTGATAGGATTAACTATACCAGTATGAAAAGTGTTAAGACGTTTCAAGATGTTGATAATAGCCCAATGAGAACTATAGTATCATCAGATATACGCTGAGGTACTGAAGAAGAAGATGAGTCAGAAACTCCGTAGACTAAAATATTATACTCACTTTTAGCACGATCAAATGTTTCCCGGAGGATCTGTGAAACTAGTGAAGGTGCGTGAGAAGACAAAGAATCTGGCGAGTTACTGGATTTAAGAACTAAAACTTTTTTCTTCAAAGCGTCAACATCTAACAGTAGTTTAAAATTAACTATTTTGAGGTTATCAATCTGTACTACTGATTTCTTTAACTCGTTCTTCAAACATTGAAATTGAAAAATCTGAGAGTGTGATGATTATACCCAGGTCTTACTGATAGAGGTTTACACCGACATTATGGGATGTACAACACATAATTGATCAAAAGTCGTTACACACTACCAACACATAGGATACTATAACTTTAACCGACAGATAGCGTATTTCGAAAAGAACAATTAAAAACAGGACAATAAATCATTTAAGAAAGAAGGGAAATCAAGATTTTGCATATGAACATCAACCTCATATGTCAATACAAGACGACATTTCAGACAGTTCAATATACATACTCCAACCGGTATACTAGAAGTTTGAAGGTTCAGAGTTCTGAGTACAGAGAAATCCGTACTGCTAGACTGCTTGGCCAACACACGTTCAAGTTAGCCGTTTACCTACCCTAACCTAACCCTAACCTACCCGTTCACCACCGTTAGTGTACCACCGTTTGTATTGCTGTCAACGTGTGTGCCGCCGTTCGTGGTATACCGCTAATTATTATTATTATATCATGCCACACGAATTGATATCATCATTCTATCAAGATTATTATCATCCCGGATATCGTGAGTTATTTAAATCATTTATTGTGTGTTAAACATTGTAAAGATATATATTTATGTTAAAACTCTTATATTTAAGATCATTTATTTATTTGTTATTCATTTTATTATAATATAAATATTTTTTATTACTTTTTTATATTTATATGTATCCACTTTTAAAAAATGTCTATGAATATAAGTAAATAAATAAAGTTAATGTGCATCAACAAATAAATGTGTTGAGTTCATTAAAAGAGTCAGAAAGTGCATTCTTAGAAGTCAGAAAAATCTTTAAAAGACGTGAGTATTAGTATTAAATCATAATTTGAGGTAACAGCTGATGATGATCTTGTAATAATACCAGAATGATGAGAGGTCTCGGATTTGGTATTCTGCGTACTAGGAGAGGTCATGACCGACAAATGTTGTGCCTTGTAATTTTAAAAATGCAACCTGACACAAATACTGGTACGGGTTAAGCTATAGGCAATGTAATGTACAGCTGAGACAAATTAAGATGTCGAATTAGGTAATAAAACGTACCGCGTCGTGGCTGAAGTTAGGACCGTGTTTGAACATTATAGACCAAATAACTAACTGATAAGATGAAATATTCACTAAAATCACAACCGGAGAAGCAAAAACCTGATGGACCAATACACTTTGTTAGTTGTGAACTGGGGCATGCAAACAGGTACACAGTACAGACAGAAACAGTGAAATAGTGAACAAAACAAAGTAACCACTAATAAATAATACATATTGCGTAAAGTTAAGTAAGAAAAATAGAGAATTTAAAAGAACAGTTAGTAAGAATAGTTAGTAATCACCGTTATATTAATAAGTTATTTAATTAATTTAGGCATAATTATTTTGTCAGAGTTATAAAATTTATAATTATTATATATTATATAAATACAAAAACCACATTTGATCATTAAACCCAAATTGAAGATAACTATAATTTTCTGTAAAAAAATAAAGTAAAACTTCAAGTTACAATAAATTGAGGTTGAAAAATTAATATGTGCATATAGGTATCTGCTTTCCATAGTATATTAAAAAAAATTATCTCCGCAAAATCCTCAAAATCCAAACTCAATATAAGTTGCAAAAAAGTCACTTCACTCAACAATACGAATTCAATAAAATAAAAAAATATTTTCTAATTACAAACAAAAGTTTAGAACACTTTATTTAGAGCCATATTTATGGGAAGAGGCTTCGCCCCCCCCCCCTACAAAATGAATAACACCATTGTTAAAAATTGTTATTTTTGACTTGTATGTATCTTAAAACTGGAGTTTATTTCGAAAATTTGTCGTGACACTAAGAATGTTGCTTATGCGATAATTTAAAATTTTATATTTGTAAAATATGTTTATTTTCTTATAAAAATATGTGGTAAATATTGGGTGACTATTAAAAAAATTGTTTATTACAATGTAGTTTTTATATTTTTTCAAAATTATGAATCATTAAAAAAATTGAGTTTCTTATTTCTCTGTTGGTGACAGTCAAAAAGTCTTATAGATTTATAATAATATTTGTCGTAATAGTGTGCTTCCTCCTTCCCCCCCCCAAAAATCAAATACATGATTGGCCCACTCCTAAATGAAAACCTATATACGCCACTGCTTTATATCCCTGTTGGGTTATTCTGCCCGTCGGTTCATTGGTTACTTCTAAATAGGCACCAAATTAGAAATATACATATAAATTAAGACATTTAATTTTTACTCAAATACATATACATATGTTACTAAAATATTTTTTAATGTAATAAAGAATTAAAATTTAGAGTTAAAAGTACGTTTAGTAATTGGTACATGGACTTTCGTAGATTGGGTCTTCCTAACTGGTTTATTGTAGAAAATGTATTATATTTTTTTTTCATATAAAATTATATTATTAAAGATCAATAATGATTTAAATTCTAAATTAATTCGATCATACACGATGCTTGAAAAAAATTATATTTTAAAAAATGATTACTGAATGTTTAATTGTAAAAAGTCCAAAAATTTCAGTTTGACTAAAAATGCAATTTTTAGAAATTGTTCTCAATATTATCTCATGCTTATTGACATTTTATTATAATGGCTTAAATGTTTATATAATTGCGAAATAGAAAAAAAAAATTAAATGTTTTGGGGCTTATAACGGAAGAGAAGTTTCTAAAGAACAGACGCGGGATAGCACCAGTGCTATCTGCAAAATGGCTTAAAAATGAGTATAGAATAAACATGTTTAATTTTTAATGATTAACAATGATGTGTGGTTTTCAGTACAGTATGTCTAAGTTAATTTATCAATCATATATTTATTCATGAGTTAGTAGAAGTAATTTCATTAGTTTGTTATTGATCATGTCCAAATCTATTAAAAATCGCAATTAAAATAAATACATTTTTTTACATTTTTATTGTAATTATAGTGAAAATATGGATGTACTTCTTAAGAAAAAAATGATTGAAACAACAAATGGACTGATGTAAAAATTAAATAACGAAAATATGATTTTCGATTTACACAACTTATTCTTATAGATGTTCATTTTCCCGTACATTTTGTCAATGTCGTGTAGTGGCGCCGAACACGTACTCTTGATAGTTCAATTGAACCGTCTAGAAAATCGGAATGTTAAAAAAAAATTGAAAATGATCAATGATCAACTAAAAATTTAATACATTTTTTTAATATTTTTTATATACATGTATTTTCTATTTAAAATAGTATATATAATAATAAATATTATAAAACATCTTTAATTATTAAAGATATTTAAAAAAAAATTTGGTATTTGAATGGGAAATAAATTGAAGGGGTAGGGGTGGGTAAATCTAATTATTTTAATTAGCAGTTTCAATTTTATTCGGCGCTATTGATGTCATGTAATGCTCGGAAGAGTTATATGTCTTCCGAGTTCCCTGGGGATTTACAAAATTTCAAAATTATGCTTACAATTATTTAAAATTAATATAAAATTATTTTATTTGACCTGATATTCATGAAAAAAGTGCACTGCCACATGCATATGCGCACGAACATACACGTTAAATTCATTAGTGTTACATTCCTTGACCAAGAAATTTATCGTTATTATCATTGTATTGTTTTATTTTAAGATTATTTTAAATATTTTAAATATTTTGTATTTAAAATACATGTAGTGAATATTTTTTGAATTTATCATATATTTTAATTCTTTACACAAGTAACTAATTAATTTATACTGCGTGAATTCGTTCTAGTATAATTATATAAGAATTTTCACTCATATTAATATTTTGTAATTAAATGTGGAAAATTTTCAATTAACATGTTTATTGAAGTTAATTAGTTTTAAACACATTCTTAAGCAACAGATAATTAAAATGTTGAGTTCTAATAACTGATTGTGTTCATGCATTGGACCCATTTAGGTACATGATTAGTAATACATTGAACTTATTAGAACATAATTGAACTAATTAGAACTTGGATTTTGATGCATATGTATCATTTTCTGATGTCCCGAAACATAGGACCATAAGAAAAAAAAAGTGTTTCAAGTGATACTGATTAATTTAATGTAGTTTTTATTTAAAATTTTTTTGCATTTAACAAATTTAATTTTACATGCATTTGGAGCATTTTTTGCTGTCTATTAGTTCATTTTTCAGAATTTATCTATACATTCTTAGATATTAAGGTATTTGATTATGCATTTCGTCCTTTGTTCGTTCAAAACTTGCACGTTTAGTGTGTAATTTACTAAACTGATAAACTAATAAATTCGAGCATTTACTTATTTTATTAAATATACAACAAAATTAATACACCTAGTCGAAAGACATTTTTTTATTTACAAGAGTCCAACGGCAATCGTAACAGCAAGTTATAAAATAAATGAAATTTAAATTAAGTTAAATAAAATGTAAATATTAAACAAATAAGAACCTATTTTGTTATTATTATATTAAATAAGTATAATTAAATATGTTTAATATCATGATTTTTGTAATATCATTTTTAACTATAATAAATACATTTTTTATGCATTTTTAGAATGCATTTTTTATGATTTTTAAAGCATTTTTACATTTTTTCCTATAGTATTTTTTGTTATTTATTATAGCATTAAAATTCCAGCCCTACTACTAATTATTGATGTTTTTAAGATCTTGCTAGGAATAAATCTTTTTCTATTTGAAAAGTAGATAAAAAAAAAAGAAAGCTATTCAAAATGTATTTATAATTTATTTAGTTGTCACCGTATAGATTCTTTGATTCAAAAAATTAATAGATTTAAAAAAAGTAAATTACAAATTTTATCAAACAATATAATCAATCCAGTAGGCTTACCGATAATGCATGAAGTTTTAAACGTCGGATATAAATACAAATTCAAACTTTCTTCCTTATACACGAATTGACAAATCACTTTACCAAAATTAATCCTATTATATAATATATAATATTAATATATAAGTATATATGTATAATGTACATTTTATATACTCTCATATGCACTTAACAACGATACTCATGTAATATAATAAGTAAAGAAGTAAAAACACTCTTTAAAATATTAAATTAAAATAGATTCAAACTATAATCCAAAAAAATAAGTTATAACTATATCTCATATAAGATTAAAAAAAAAATTAAAATATGTAATGGAATTTTTAAAATATTTTTATGGACCATATTAAGTCAGTTATTAATTTTATTGTTTTATCTATTTTCTTACCGTTCGAATGCTGAACCATTTTAATTTGAGATAGTTAAAAGAATGAAGTGATTATTTTATATTTATTCAATTGTTATGTTTATCCCTTATTTATAATCAATTGTGAAAAATTTTTTGCAGTTGTTAGCTACAAGCACTATGAAATAATTATGCGACATGTTTTAAATAATTATCTGTACTTATAGGTACCAAATGATAAAAATTGTTAGTAATTACCTAAACTTAACTTGAATTTATATTAGATATCGTTCTAATTAAATAAAGGTTTGAAATAATGTTAGACGAATTATTTCTCAGCCATTTAATCGAGTTAACTGTACTGTGACTTATGAATATCAAGTGAGTTAAAATTTTATTTTATTTAAAACTTGAGTATTTTGATTTATTATTTGAAATGTAAATTATAAACTGATTATTATTTTTTGATCTATATTATGTACAATTTGTCGAAGTAACCATTATTCGATTTCATTTCTAACACCAAATAATGTTTTAATGATTGATTGAAAATGGGTTTAAAAATATAATTTTCAGTTCATTTTGGCTTGAATTTAATATTAGGCAAACGATTTTCATCTTTTTATTATTGTATAATACATATAAAATTTAATTTTTACATTTTAACGTAATCCGCTAAAATTATCGGGGTGTTTTTTGATATGCCATACCTCTTCTATATATTGTTATTATTTTTATTTATTTTAATTTTTGTATTTTTAAGGATATATTTTAATTTTATTTAAATTATTTTATTTGATTACTAAATACAAGATATTTTACGAGTTATTATTTGAAGTAAATAAAAAAAATAATTCGTAAATATTTTTTAGTAACGTCAGAGTACTAAAATTTGACGAAATTAGATATTCATCCGATTTTTGTTTAATCAATATTCATTATTTTGTGGTCTAAAAAAATAAAACACTGCAGGAATTTGAAGCAAAAACTGGATAGGCGCGTTCTACTTATAATATCTATTAAAATAAGAACTATAACGGCTAATTGTTTATTAGTTTTTGTTTGTTGAATTAATAATGTATAATGTTTGTTGGTTGAAAAATGTAATTTTTACTAATACTTCTATTGGTATTCAAACTATATTGTAACGTAGAGTCAGTAATTCTGATGGAGTGGACTTTTTTTGCTCAGAATCATTTTTGAAACCAAATGTACGTTAATTTTAAATTAAAAACAATTCACTTATATTGGTCACCCATTTCTTTATTTCACGCAACTCTTTGTGACTCACGCTTTTTTTAAATGGTAAAGTCTTAAAAATATAGTAAAAAATATAAAAATATAATAATATCCATACTAAATTAAAATTACCTTACATTTACGCTTCTTTTGATTGTTAGTTTATATAACATCATATACTCGTATGATCAAAATTGACCAAAATAAAAAACATTATATACATAAATAAACTAATAGTTTATTATTCAATTTTATATAAATGTACAATAAACTTTTGTGCATGTATGCTATATATCTAAATATGTTATGGGTAATATGGAATATTGGACAATGTACACATTGCTCGGCCAAATTGAACCTCGAATATAAATAAATAATTACCACTTACAATGTGTCTTGAAACGCACGAAAACTCGACTGCTTAATCGTAAATATAAATTATTATTCATATATTGTTGTCTGTTTGTGTTGACATAGCTATTATTTTTATCAATATGATATGGAAAAAAATAGATACAACATAGAATAATATAAATAATGAATAAGAAATATTATACTGATATTTTATCATTTGTTCTGTATTATAATAAAATTATAAGAAATTATTAGTAAAATATTTTACAGTATATTATTATAAGTTTAACAATTATTTTTTTCTATTCGTATAAATTTCCTGGGCAGAACCAAATTGCTCGAGCAATGTTTGCATTGCTCAGAATTCCATATTGCTGGTAAGCATATAAGCATAGTGTACATTATTAGAGAACCCAATGAAAATACTGGAATTTATTTAAGATTTAAAGATGATGTTTTTTTCATTCAACAGAAAATGAATATAATTATATAGTAAACAAATATAATAAGTGAATATTTTAGAATCAACTTTAAAAATCGTTAATGCACCTGTAAAATATAACTGTTAACATTTATCTCTTTCAGTTATATCAACAATTAAAAATTAAAAAAATGTTTAATCCACATGTTCCTTTGTTGGATAATAAAAATGCTCTCTTGACAATCGTATCATATATGCTAGCTTCTTAATTTTAATAAATATATACCAACTTCCTTTCTCTAATTTTATACAGAAAAAATAAATAAAACGTGGGACGAGGTACAGTGGTTGGGTGAAATACTGAAACAGACGACCGATATAGGTGAAATGTTCTTAAATATTTGGGATTAAAGTACTAACCATTTATTTTCAAAAACGTTTCTGAGTGAAAAAGAATATGTGAAACTATTTTCCTTTCAATTATTGGAGCAACCCCTCTAGTCGAAAATGAGTAAACAGAAAAAAAAGATAAATTACACACACACACACACACACACACACACACATATATACACACACACACACACACACACACACACACACACACACACACACACA